>NW_012109097.1:173444-187432 GCF_000951045.1 Mandrillus leucophaeus
AGTTTGTGTCCTTTGTAGGGACATGGATGCAGCTGGAAACCATCATTCTCAGCAAACTATCGCAAGAACAGAAAATCAAACATCACATGTTCTCACTCATAGGTGGGAACTGAACAATGAGATCACTTGGACTCGGGAAGGGGAACTCGGGGTCTATTATGGGGAGGTGGGAGGGGGGAGGGATGTCATTGGGAGTTATACCTGATGTAAATGACCAGTTGATGGGTGCTGACAAGTTGATGGGTGCAGCACACCAACACAGCACAAGTATACATATGTAACAAACCTGCACGTTGTGCACATGTACCCTAGAACTTAAAGTATAATAATAAAAAAAAATAAAATAAAGGAAATGTTTTCAACTATTTCCCATTCAGTATGATGTTACTTGTGGGTTTTTCATATATGGCCCGTATTGTGTTGAGACACATTCCTTCTACACTTAATTTGTTGAGAGTTTTATCACAAAGGGATGTTAAATTTTGTCACATGCCTTTTCTGCATCAATTGAGATGCTCATATTGTTTTTGTTCTTGACTGTGTTAATGTGATGTATAACATTTATTGATTTGCGTATGTTGAAACACCCTTTATTCCTTAGAATAAATCCTACTTGATAATGGTGACTGATCTTTTTAATGCATTGTTGAATTTGGTTTGCTAGTATGTTGAAGATTTTTGCATCTATGTTCATCAGGGATGTTGGGTGATAGTTTTCTTTTTTTGTTGAGTCTTTATCTGCTTTTGGCATCAGGGTAATGCTGGCCTTGTAAAATGAGTTTGGAAGTAGTATCTTCTCTTTAATTTTTTGAAGAGCTTGAGGAGAATTAGTATTATTTCTTTAAATGTTTGATAGAATTGAGCCATGACACCATCAGGTCTTGGGCTTCTCCTTGATGGCAGACTATTTATTACTGATTTAATACATCTCCTAACTCATTATTGATGTTTTCAGATTTTCTGTTTCTTCAAACTTCCGTCTTGTTAGGTTATACGTGTCCAGGAATTTATCTGTTTCTTCTAGGTCATCCAGTTTGTTGGCATGTAATTGTTCATAACAGTTTATTATGATTCTTTTCATTTCTGTGGTATTAGTTGTAATGCTTCCTTTTTTAAATCTCTGATTTTATTTGAGCCTTCTCTCTTTTTTTTTTTTTACTTAGTCTAGCTGAAGGTTTGTCAGTTTTATCTTTTTAAAAAATCAACTCTTCATTTCATTAATATTTTATGTTGTTTTTCTAGTCTCTGTTTCATTTTTTCTGTTCTTATTATCATTTTTTTCCTTCTGCTAATTTTGGTCTTTGTTTTTGTTTGTCTAGTTCCTGCAGGTGTAATATTAGGATGTTTGAGTACTTTTCTTTTTTGATGTAGATATTTAATAGTATAATTATTATAGTTATTATAATAATCCTTTTTTCTTAGAATTGTTTTTGCTGTATCCCATAGGTTTTGGTATGTTTTATTTCCATTTTCACTTGTCTCAAGAAAGTTTTACATTTCCATTTTAATTTCTTTATTGATCCATTGATTGTTCAGCGCATGCTGTTTAATTTTGATATATTTATGAATTTTCTGAAGTTCCTCCTGCTATTGATTTCTAGTCTTATATTACTGTGGTGAGAAAAGATACTCGATATAATTTTATTCTTTTTATATTTGTTAAGACTTGTCTTGTGACCTAATGTATAGTGTATACTGGAGTATGTGCCATGTGAAACTGAGAAACATATTAAACTGAGAAGGATATATATTCTTCAGCTGTATCTGTCTGCTGTGTCCATTTGATCTAGAGTACAGTTTAAGTCTGATGTTTCCTTGTTGATTTTCTGCCTGGATGATCTGTCTATTGCTGAAAGTGGGGTGTCAAAATTCTCTACCAATATTACATTGTAGTCTATTTCTCCTTTCAGATCTATTAAAATTTCCTTACATATTTAGGTGTTTCCATGTTGGGTGTGTATATATTTATAATTGTTATGTCCTCTTGCTGAATTGACCCTTTTGTTTTTACATAGTGACCTTCTTTGTTGCTTTTTATAGTTTTTAGCTTAAACTTTATCTGACATAAATATAGCTACTTCTGCTCTGTTTTGGTATCCATTTGTAATAAATATCTTTTTCCATTCCTTTACTTTCAGTCTGTGTGTATCTGTATTAGTCTGTTTTCACACTGCTACAAAGAACTACCTGAGACTGGCTGGGCACAGTGGCTCACACCTGCAATCCCTGCACTTTGGGGGACCAAGGTGGGAAGATCACTTGAGGCCAGGAGTTCAAGACAAGCCTGGCCAACATGGTGAAACCCTGTCTCTACCAGAAATACAAATATTAGCTGGGTGTAGTGGCATATGCCCATAGTCCTAGCTACTCGGGAGGCTGAGGCAGTAGAATCGCTTGAACCTAGGAGGTGGAGGTTGCCGTGAGTCAAGATTATACCACCGCACTCCAGCCTGGGAGACAGAGCAAGGCTGTCTCAAAAACAAACAAAAAAAGAACTACCTGAGACTAGGTAATTTATAAAGAAAAGAGATTTAACTGACTCACAGTTCTGCATGGCTAGGGAGGCCCCAGGAAACTTATAATCATGGCAGAAAGTGATGGGGAAGCAAGGTGGCAGGAGAGTGAGAGCATCGGGGGAAGTGCCACACTTATAAACCATCAGATCTTTTGGGAACTTACTCACTATTAGAAGAACAGCATGGGGGAAATCTGCCCCCATGATTCAATCACCCACTACCAGGTCCCTCCTCTGACACATGGGCATTACAATTCAACATGAGATTTGGGTGTGGACACAGAGCTAAACCATAGTAGTATCCTTACAGTAAAGCGAATCACTTATAGGCAGTAAATGGTTGAGTCTTGTTTATTTTAATCCATTTAGCTACCCTATGTCTTTTAATTGGAGAATTTAAACAATTTACATCAAAGGTAATTGCTGATAAGGAAGGACTTACTACTGTCATTTTGCTAATTATTTTTTAGATTTTACTTTTGTAGATTCTTTCTTCCTTTCATCCTCTCTTACTGTCTTTCTTTGCAGTTAAGTGATTCTTCTCTAATAATATGTTTTGATTCCTTGCTTTCTATTTTTTTGTGCATCCACAATAGATTTTAGTTTTGTAGTTACCATGAAGCTTACCAAAAACATCTTATTTTAAGCTGATAGCAATTTAACTTTGATAGAAAAAATCCTGTACATTTTACTCCACTATCTCCTATTATGATTTTTTGACATCACAATTTACTTTTTGTACTTCATATTCTTTAACAAATTATTGTAATAATTTAAAAATAGTCTTTCAAAGTTGATATTGAGGATATAAGCATTTTACACACTATCTTTACAGTATTATTCTAAATTTGACTCAGTGCTTTTACCAATGAGTTTTGTATTTTTACATAAATATACAAATAAAAATACAAAAATTAATAGTGTTACTCATTACTATCCTTTTATTTCAGCTAGAAGAACTCCCTTAGTATTTCTTGTAATACAGCTCTAGGAGTGATGAACTCTTTCAGCTTTTGTTTGTCTGAGAATCTTTTATGTCTCCTTCATTTTTGAATGACAGGTTTGCTGGATACAGTATTCTTGGTTGACAGTTTTCTTTTCTTTTTTTCTTTTTCTTTTTTTTTTTTTTTTTGTATTAGCACTTTGTATATGTCATCCCACTCCCTCCTGGCCTGTAAGATTTCTGGCAAAAATCTTGCTTCCAGATGTATTGGAACTCCTTTTTGTATTATTTGTTTCTTTTCTTTTGCTGCTTTCAGGATCCTGTTTTGGTCTTTAATTTTTGACAGTTTTAAGATAATACATCGTGGGGATGTCTTATTTGGATTGGATCTGATTAATGTCCTTTGATACTCCTGTACAGGGATATTTATGTTTTTCTCCATGCTTGAAAGGTTTTCTGCTATTATTCTTGTTTTTGAGACAGAGTCTCACTCTGTTGGCCAGGTTGGAGTGCAATGGCACAATCTCGGCTCACTGCAGGCTCCACCTCCCGGGTTCATGCCATTCTTCTGCCTCAGCCTCCCAAGTAACTGGGACTACAGGCATGTGCCACCACTCCTGGCTAATTTTTTGTATTTTTTAAAAGAGATGGAGTTTCACCGTGTTAGCCAGGATGGTCTCCGTCTCCTGACCTCATGATCTTCCCACCTTGGCCTCTCAAAGTGTTCTGCTATTATTCTTTAAGTGCACTTTCTATCTTTCTTTCTCTACTTCCTCTTTAACTCTAATGACTTTAACATTTTCATGTTATCCCATAAATTCTTTCCATGTTATCCCATAAATCCCAGAAGCTTTCTTCATTTTTTCATTCTTTTTACTTTTTGCTTTTCTGATTGAATAATTCCAATGTTGTGTCTTTAAGCTCACTGATTCTTCTTCTTGATCAAATCTGCTGCTGAAGCTTTCTACTGAAATTTTCAGTAGAGTTATTGTGTTATTTCTAGTATTTATAATTTTTATTGTTTCTATTTCTTTGTCAAACTTCCCATTTTGTTCATGAATTTATTTCCAAATTTTATTTAATTTTCTATCCATAGTTCTTGCAGCTCCCTGAATTTCTTTAAAAGCATTATTTTAAATTCTTTGTTAGTCATTTCACAGATCTTTTCTTATGGGTCCATTATTGACCCTTTTATTTTTTTTTTTATTTTTATCAGTGGTATCATATGTCCTTTAATTTTAAATAATCCTTGTGTTCTTATGTTGATAATTGTGAATTTGAGGAGATGGCCACCTTTCCTGTCCTCTGCATGTGTTCTTTGGTGGTGATAGACCTTTACTATTTAGTCTAGATTGGCATTATGGATGGGCTAGCTGTTTGCAACCCTGGACAGGCGGATCTTAGTTGGGTTTTCTAGTTGGGCTGAGTCACTTCCTGTGCTCTGATATCAAACAGTGTTGCTGGCTGTGCTCTGTGGTCCAGTGAGACCACTGGCTGGTCTCTGTTATTAGGTGAGGCTGCTAGCTGGGCTCTGTAACCATCTCTGATTGGTTAGAGTTGCAAGTTGTCTTCCCTGACTGGGAAGTACTGTTGTTTTGCATCTGTGCCATGTTTTCTATAGTGATACTGATGGTTAGTTTCTCTGATGTGATGCCTCTGTTGGCTGGAATGCAGAGCAACTACCATGATTCCTGCACTGGTTGGTATGAACCCCTTTTCTTTGTCTCCAACTTACTCCCGGTTGTCTAGCCTGATGGCATTCCTGAACATTTCCCATGGGGTGAGGCAGAGGAAAGCCTCCTGCAAAGGGTCCCAGAATAGTGAGAAAGCAGAATGTCTTTCCCCAACTCGCCTCTCCCACTGCAGAAACCATGAGCCTAAGGTAACCCTTTGTGTATAGCACCATGCTCATATGGGGGTGGGGGTGGGCAGAAAAGTCAATAAAAACTATTCTTCTCACTGTCCGATTATGACTTTTCTCAATTCTGTGGTCCAAGGAGGTGTCTGTCAGCCTTACTTCTGGGTTCTGGTATGTTTATAATGGTCTTCTTCCCTGTGGATAATTGCTAGCTAGATTTTTGTGGGTGGGGAGTGAAGCTTGTGAACTCCTATTTTACTATCTTGCTGACATCACTTTCTGTTGTTTCTTTTTCTTTACTCATTTTTGCATCTGGAAGTTCTTACTTCTAATTGCAGTAATTTCTATTTCTTTTGTTGTATTAGTAGCTTTCATTTTCTTATACTATTTTTAAACTAGGGCAATAAATCTTCCATAAATGGTCACACTAAGCATTTGAATTGATTAACTTAATCTGCTATTTATATATGATTGCAAATTGATATCACACTAACAAGTATAGCTGTAAAAATGAAACATAGATGTAGAAGTCCATAATGGCAACAACCTGAGGGTGACAATATAATTAATTGTCCAAACCATGACACTTCCAAGAGTGAAAGGGAGCACTCTCAATAACAAAACTCAGAGAGTCTCAGACAAATCAAGTTGAATGGTCACTCTATGTGACTGGCTGGTTGCAACCTCAACAGGCAGACCTTGCTGTTGGGTTCTCTAGTTGGGGTGGGTAAGTTCCTGTGCTCTGAGGTTGAATGGTATTGCTGTCTGTGCTCCATGTTCTGATGAATAAAATAAAAAATGGGCAGGTTATCATAATAGGGGCTCAAGAAGAAGTGTCAGCGCAGGATCATGTTGTTAAAAAATAAACTGGGCTGTTAGGAAAGGCAGAATCTCAATAGACTAAGGACATGGTTAATCTGTTTTTATTGACAATTATCATTCATCTGAGTTTCTAATTTCTGCTTTCGGTTCATCTGTTAGGACTTAATAACCCTTTATACTGTTCTCTTACCTGGGAAATGCTATTGCTGACACCATCTGGATGCCAGAGTTAGTTTGCCAAACTAATTGTTTCATCCGCATCTTGAACTGGGATTATTGCCTGAATTACTGTGTAGTCTGATTCTAGGTTCTGGTCTTTCCAGCCATGGCCGCCTGTGTCATGAGATATGAAAGAAAACATTCACACATTCAAGAAGTAGTAACTTGGAACCTTTACATAGCAGCCTCATCTGATGACAGATCCCAGCTTGTGGTCTCACTGGACCATGAAGCATAGTCAGTAATACCATTTAGCCTCAGAGCACAGGAATTCACCTAGTGCAAGCAGAGAACCAGACAACAAGATCTTCCTGTTGAGGTTGCAACCAGCCGGTCAAATAGGGTGACCATTCAATCGGACTTGTTATAATATGGGCTCATGAGGAAGTGTCAAAGGGAGAATCATGTTCTTAAAAAATAAAATGAGTCATTAGGAAGGACAGAATCTCAATGGATTAAAGACACGGTAAAGGTGGAGACAACATGACTGTTTACTTGTATTAGAGCACAGGAATGAAAACTTAATAAGAAATGTAGATGTTTTTATGTGAGGCATGTGGAAGCTATGAGCAATTTTTTCTATGATCTAATTATTTCATCCTTCATAACTATCGGCCTCTCTTGATGCCTCTAAGCAACACCTGTAGGTGTTGCTTTCTCCTTTTACTCTGTTTCTCTTACTTAGAAAAAATGCAAAATGAAAGTTTATTATTTTATTTTATTTATTAGATATCAGTTTATGTTTCTTGCTAATTAAAAAAATCAGCAAGTAGAACATTTGTTTCACTTTTTAGCAAAGAGAACAAAAAAGAGCTAAATTGAATTACTTTTAACTTACATGGCCTTTGCTTTTTTTCTTCTGTTCTTGCAGATCATAGGTTCTTTACTGGAGGGAACAAAGTTCTTTTTCTTGATTTAAGTATTTTAATTATATGTAGAACTTGATGTGCTTTATAGTTATTGTTGCTTTTAGCCAGTTACCATCTGGATAAATGGAGAAATATTAACATCTTCATTTTACTGACAAAAGAATTGGAGAACAGAGAAGATAAGCAATGTGTTCCAGATCAAACTGGGACAGTAAAATTAACATTAAAATGCAGTGCTTTGAATTGTTATTCAGATTATTTTTCAAAATGTGGAAAAATATCAAAGTAAAGAAATTATCTTAACAAATATTCATAAAACTGTCAGTATCTTTTTATTAATATTTTGCAAGTTTGGGTAATATTTTTCTTTTTGTTTGAAAGAATACATATTTTTAATATAGTTGAAGTTCTGCTTGTACTCTTTCATGCTGCATTCCCCTTCTTCCTTTCCCAGAGATAATCATTTCTGAATTGGGTTTTAATCATATCAGATATTCTTTTATACTTATAACTCATATATATTAGCTTACATATAATAAATAGCGCTGTTCTTGTATTGAAAAGTCTTACATAAATTGGACAGTATGTATCATTTTGCAAACTGATTTTAATCACCTGATCATCTTTTGTTAATACATATTTATGTTGCTGTATGTGCTTCAAGTTTATTGTAACTGCAGTTTCACATTTTATATATTGTATGAATATCCCATGATTTACAAATTCATTTTTGTCTAGTAATGAATATATAGATTCATCTTTCCATTATATTTCATAGCATGCATTTATAATATTTACATGATTTCACTACAAAGTGTTACAGGGGAACATACTCTATTCATGTTAACAGGAGTAAAACATTTCGTTTTTGAAGTTTTGTAACAAACGACTTATCTGTAGTGTTTTCTTAAGAATTTAAACATAGTTTCTGCTTCACTTAGAAACAAAGACTATCTCATGAAATATATCTATACTGGTATAATATTTAGGAAGTAAAACTAAATATATAGACAAGTTTCATTTATATACCACATAGTAAAGTATGAATTCAATGAAGGTAGCTATTCCAGAACACTGTAGTGGAAAATAATAAAACATTTAGATTTTGGGCTATTTATTTTTGTTTTCTTTATTTCCCCAAGTAGAAATATTATTGTTTCTGATCATAACAGGAAATCAGGGAAATTATAGAGAATACTTAAGTAAATTATGCTACATTTATTCACAAGATGGGATATTATGTGGGCAATAAAATGATGCTTAATAGAAATTTAAATTAACACTGAGAACTCACATTAAGAGTCAAAATATATAAATAAAAATTACATACAATACTATTTTTAAAAAGGTAGAGAAAAGCCAAAAAGGAAAATACTATGTTATTAAACTTAGTTTCTACATTCCTGATATTCTAAATATTCTCAATCCTGACTGTGCATCAGAATTCCTTATAAGAAAATTAATATGGTTATGGCTCAGTCTACATTTATTAAATTAGAATCTATAGAGGTGGTGCTTCTGTGGATTTTGGTCTTTGAGGAATTCCACATCAAATTACGATTTACAGGTTTGAGAACCAGTTGGTTAAAATATAAAGCACAGGCTGGGCATGGTGGCTCATGCCTATAATCCCAGCACTTTGGGAGGCCAAGGCAGGTGTATCACCTAAGGTCAGGAGTTCAAGACCAGCGTGTCCAACATGGTGAAACCCTATCTACACTAATAATATAAAAATTAGCTGGGCATGGTGGCGCATGCCTGTAATCCCAGTTACTCGGGAGGCTGAGGCAGGAGAATTGCTTGAAGCCAGGAGGCGGAGGTTGCAGTGAGCTGAGATCATGCCATTGCATTTCAGCCTGGGCGATAACAGTAAAACTTCATCTCGAAAAAAAAAAAAAAATTAATTAAATAAAAATAAATCACAACAAAACAAAACTGTAACACTATATTAAACTAAATGTAGTATGGGCAGTGTAGGGGCAGAAAGGAGGTGATCCTTTTCCTCTTTATTGTGAAGCATCATGGCTGACATCCCTACAACACAAAATAGGTTAATAAGAGAAAAGCATAACAAATTTATTATGTGGACACATGTGTATGAGAATCATACAAAGTATGAACTCAAATAGGGACCAGATCATTTAGACTTAAATGCCCTCTTCATAAGGGAGAGAGAAATGGGAGAATGAATAGGCTCAGTGCTAAGACAATGGTTACTACATGTTTCTCTTTGGGTGCTGGATGGGAAAAGTTACAGGGAAGTGAGAGGAAGAACTGCATGGGAACAAATGTCTTATTATGCAGAAAAAGTTACCTCATGTAATCTCTCTGAGTTCTCACAGAAGAATAGATGAAAAGCCTATGTGGTTGTGATGATGACTCCCAGTTTCTTTTCTGGTGGTGGATCTTTCCTGGTTATTTGATGGGATTCTTGGAGAGGGGATATAAGACAATTGGATTTCTTTTGGAGAAATTTCTTCTTAGTCAATTAAGAGAATTCCAAAGAAAGCACTTTTCTGGGCTTGGGGGTGTGGGTGAGGGCCTGACAAGGTTAGGGAGGCCTCAATTCTGGGACAGCTTCTAAGACTTCTCAGCATAACAAAGTACAAGTCTTTGGGGTATCACATTTGAACCCCTAACAGCAGGCTTGTTGTAGGAGGAAGATTGAAAAGATATACCATATTCATGGATGGGAATGGTCAATATAACAAAATTCTCATGATTCCCAAATTATATACTGAATGCAATAAAATATTACCTGAATTTAGTGGAACTTGGCAGTTACTCCATAGTTCATATGAAATAATCAAGCCAAGGAGACTAGCAAAGAGATAGAAAAAATGGCTATAATTTTATAAATTTCAGTATTTTGTGAAGACCAAACAGAAACAATTCAATTAAGTGATTAGGTTCAACTGAAAATCAGAAGGCAAGAGATTACCAAATGGAACAGATCATTTGGAAGTTAAAAATATTGATGTAAAATAGTGTTAAACAGTGAGTTCAGAATCAAATAACTGAGCTCTATGTCAAGAAGTCGTGTGTTTAACACTAATTTTTATCAAATTCCCACTGAAATAATCAAATAAAAAGCCAAGGGAAAATACTTTATTAGCACTAGAAAGTAAGTGGGTACCTTTTTATACATTAAATTTGAAAAATTTGTAAAAAGGGAATAATTAAGGAATACTTGTTTTGCTAGATATTAAAATATTATGAACCTCTAAACAATATACTAGAGCATAAATAGACAGATCAAAGGATTAGAATAGAAAGAGGCAGTTATAAGTGTATAAATGCCTAGTATGTCATTTAAGATCAGTGGGCAAAAGATGAATTGTTAGATATATGTGTTGGGAAACACGTTTAAACATTAGTAAGAAGACGGAAGAAATGATTATATTCTACTTCATATCATATAATAAGTTACATGCTAGGTATATCAAAACTGAGAAAATTCAGAAGGAGATTTTATTATAACATTGCATTAAGCCCTTAACATAGCCTGGCAAATTTTACTATATTTATCTCATCAGCTTGCTTTACCCTCTGTAGTGACTCAAGTTTTCCTCTAGTCTATCAAAATCTCTGAATATTTCTTTCCATTACTAAAATGAAGATCTAACTCTCTTTTACCTTTTTAACTTTTTTTCAGGTTTAGGGGTACATGTGTGCGTTTGTTATATAAGTAAACTGCATATCTTGAGGGTTTGGTGTACAGAGTATTTGTTACCAAGGTAATAAGCATAGTACCTGCTAGGTAGTTTTTTGAATCTGTCCCTTCTCCCACCCTTCATCCTTGAGTAATCCCCGGTGTCTGTTCCTCTCCTTGTGTCTATGTGTCCCCATTGTTTGGCTCCCACTTATAAGTGAGAACACGCTGTATTTGTTTTTCTGTTCATGCATTAGGTTGCTTAAAATAATGCTTTCCAGCTCCATCCATGTTTCTGTAAAGGACATTATCTCATTCTTTTTTATGGCAGTATAGTATTTCATGCCGTATATATACCACATTTTCTTTATCCAATCTACCATTGATGAGCATTTATGTGTATCCCATGTCTTTGCTATTGTGAATAGTGCTGCAATGAACATATGCATGCATATGTCTTTATGGCAGAATGACTTATATTCCTTTGGTTATATACCCAATAATGAGATTGCTGGATCAAATGGTAATTCTGTTTTAAGTTCTTTGAGGAATCACTGCACTGATTTCCACAATGGCTGAACTAATTTATATTTCCACCAGCAGTGTATATGTATTCCCTTTTCTCCATAACCTAGGCAGAATGTCTTATTTTTTGACTTTTTAACAATAGCCATTCTGACTGGTGATAGATGGTATCTCATCGTGGTTTTGATTTGCATTTCTTTCATGATTAGCAATGTTGGGCATTTTTTCATATGCTTGTTGGTCGTGTGTGTTTTCTTTTGAAAAGTATCGATTTATGTCATTTGCCCACTTTTTAATGGAGTTGTTTGTTTTTTACTTGTAAATTTGTTTAACCTTCTTATAGGTCCTGTATATTAGACTTTTGTTGGGTGTATAGTTTGCAAATATTTTCTTTGATTCTGTAGTTTGTATGTTTACTCTATCCATAGTTTCTTTTGCTGTGCAAAAATTCTTTAGTTTAATTAGATTCAATTTGACAATTTTGTTGTTGTTGTTGCAATTGCTTTTGGCATCTTCGTCATGTCTTTGCCAGTTCCTGTGTCCAGAATGGTGTTTTCTATGTTGCTTTCCAGGAATTTTATAAATTTAGGTTTGACATTTAAGTAATTAATCTATCTTGAGTTTATTTTTGTGTATGGTGCAAGGAAGGAGTTCATTTCTAAATTTATTCATATGGCTAGCCAGTTATCCCAGCCTTGTTTATTGAATAGGGAGTTCTCTCGCTATTGCTCATTTTTGTTGACTTTATCAAAGGTCAGATGGTTGTAGGTGTGTGTCTTTATTTCTGGGCTCTCTATTCTGTTCCTTTGGTCTACATGTCTGTTTTTGTACCAGGAACATGCTGTTTTGGCTACTGTAGCCTTGTTACAGTTTAAAGTCAGATAACATGATGCCTCCAGCTTTGTTCTTTTTTCTTAGAATTGCTTTGCCTATTCAGGCTCTTTTTTGGTTCTGTGTGAATTTTAAAATTATTTTTTCTAATTCTGTGAAGAATGTCATTGGTAGTTTGATAGGAATAGCATTGAATCTGTAAACTGCTTTGAGCAATATGGCAATTTAAATAATATTAATTCTTCCTGTCCATGAGCATGAAATGTGTTTACATTCATTTATGTCATCTCTAATTTCTTTGAGCAGTGTTTTGTATTCTCATTGTAGAGATCTTTTGCCTCTCTGGTTAGCTGTATCCCTAAATATTTTATTATTTTTGTGGCTATTGTGAATAGGATTGCATTCTTGATTTGGCCCTCAGCTTAGATGTTGTTGGTGTATACGAATGCTACTTATTTTTGTACATTGATTTTGTATTTTGAAACTTTGCTGAAATTATTTATCAGATCAGGAAGCTTTGGGGATAGAGTTGATAGGGTTTTCTAGGTATGGAATCATTTCATCTGCAAGTAGGGATAGTCTGACTTCCTCTCTTCATATTCGGATGCCTTTTATTTCTTCTTCTTGCCTGATTACTCGGGTCAGGACTTCCTCTGTTGAATGGGAGTGATGAGAGAGGGCATTCACATCTTACTCCAGTTTTCAAGATCTCATTCTTTGAATGCCTCCACCTTTTGCCCATTCAATGAATATCTAACTCTCATAGAGAAAAGAGAAGCCATCAGTTTGATACTATTTAAAATATTTGAAATAACAAAACCCAAACTAAAAATAATCCAAACAAATAAAACAAATAAGAAAAACATCAATTTATCAATATATTCTCCCATGTTGTTTTACTCTGTTCTCTTGCATTATTGGAGGTAGTGTCTTTGTTATTACACACTAAATTATTCATCTATCCTTTGGCTCTCATCCCTTCCCATGGTATGAGGTACAGACATACATCAGAGATATTGTGGGTTTGGTTCCAGACCATCATTATTTTAAAAAGTCATACAAACTTTTTGGTTTCCCAATACATATAAAAGTTATGTTTACCGTATATTGTTGCCTATTGAGTATGCAATAGCATTGGTCTAAAAAACAATGTACATATCTTAATTTAAAAATACTTATTGCTAAAAAATGCTAATGATCATTTAAGCCTTCAGTGAGCTGCAATCATTTTGCTGGTGGAGGGTCTTGTCTTAGTAGTGTTGATGGCTGTTGACTGACAATGTGGTGGTGGAATTGAAGGATAAGGTGGTTATTATAATTTCTGAAAAAAGACAATGAAGTTTGCAACATCAATGAACTCTTTCATGAAAAATTTCTCTGTAGCATGAGATGCCAATTCTTTGAAACTTTGAAGCCAGGCATTGACTTCTCCTCTCTAGCTATGAAGGTCCTAGATGACATCTTCTTAAATATAACAAAAGGCTGTTTTGTTTCCATTTAAAATCTGTTATTTAGTGTAGCTATCTTCAACATTGATCTTAGCTAGATCTTCTGGATAACTTGCTGCAGTTTCTTGTCTCTCCTTTCTCTCCTTTCTCTCTTTCTTTCTCTTTCTCTCTCTCTCTCTCTCCTTCCTTCCTTCCTTCTTTCCTTCCCTCCCTCCCTCTTTCTTCTTTCTTTCTTTCTTTCTTTCTTTCTTTCTTTCTTTCTTTCTTTCTTTCTTTCTTTCTTTCTTTCTTTCTTTCTTTCTTTCT
>NW_012109097.1:187618-189714 GCF_000951045.1 Mandrillus leucophaeus
CTTCCTTCCTTCCTTCCTTCCTTCCTTCCTTCCTTCCTTCCTTCCTTCCTTTCTTCCTTCCTTCTGAATATTGTTCTGTCACCCAGGTTGGAGTGCACTGGTACTATCTCGCCTCACTGCAACCTGTATCTCCCAGGTTCAAGCGATTCTCCTGCCTCAGCCTCCCATGTAGCTGGAACTACAGGTGCCTGCCACCATGCCCAACTAATTTTTTGTATTATTAGTAGAGAAGGATTTCACCATGTTGGCCAGGCTGGTCTCGAACTCCTGGCCTCAGGTGATCTGCCTGCCACAGCCTCCCAAAGTGCTGGGATTACAGGCATGAGCCACTGCACCTGGCCACTTGCTGCAGTTTCTACATCAGCACTTGTTGCTTCACCTTACACTTTTGTGTTATAAAGATGGCTTCTTTTTCTTAAACCTCATGAACAAAGCTCTCCTAGCTTCAAAATTCTCTTCTGCAGCTCCTCACCTCTCCCAGATTAATCATTTCTAGTTTCTGATTTAAAGTGAGAGATGTGTAACTCTTCCTTTCACTTGAACATGTAAAGGTCATTGTAGGGCTATTAGTTTGCCTAATTTCAAATTGTTGTGTCTCAGGAAATAGGGAGATTCAAGGAAAGGGAGAGAGACAAGAGAATTACTGGTTGTTGGAGCATTCAAAACATGCAAAACATTCATATTGATTAGGTTTGCTATCTTATATGGCATAGTTCTTGGTGCCCCCAAATAATTACAATACTAAAACCTAAATCACTGATCACAGATCACCATAACATATATAATAATAATACTGAAAAAGTTTGAAATATTGCAAGAATTATGAAAATGTGACACAGAGACACAAAGCAAGCACATATTGTTAGAAAAATGGTTCTCATAGACCTGCTCGATGCAGGGATGCCACAAACCTTCTATTTGTAAAAACAACAACAACAACAGCGGAAAAACAAACAAAAATACCCCACAATCTCTGCAAAGCACAATAAATTGAAGTGTAACAAAGTGAGGTCTGCCTGTATTTTAATGGTATTCCTCACACCTCTTTCTATTGTATCTTCAATGTCTTTTTCTCTATTAAATTTTTTTCTCGCTAGCATAACATGCTCTCATCACTTTCTTTCTAAGAAAATCATATTTTTTATACATTTGCTGCCTCACTACTCCTATTCATAAACTTTTGGGAAAGTGATTTTTCACTCGTCTCTCATTCACTCCTTTGCCCACTCTTATCTTCATCCTCTCTGACTTAAAACTGCTCCAATGAACTGCTCTCCTTGAAGAAAATTTTATTTTTGCTAAATCTAGTGAACATTTTCCTTTACACTTTCTCTCTCAGCACCTTTTGTTGCAAGCACATTTTTAGGTTTACATATATAGCATATATAGTGTAAAAAGTACAGATTTTAAGTGCTTTTTAAGAAGCGGATTTTATATTGCTCAACAAAGTTTTACAAATTGAGTACACCAGCATGGCTACCACTCAGGAAAATCCATAGAATATTACCCGTGGCCTGGAAGTCTTCTCCTTGCCTACTTCCAGTCATTTCCTAGTGGTAACCACTGTTCTTACTTCTCTTATCACATATTAACCTTGCTTATTTAAAAAAATAGAACCTAAAGTAGGCACTCCTCAGAGTCTAGCCTCTTTGGTTCAACATGTCTAGGGGAGCCATCCATATTGTTGCATGGGGCAATAGTTTTGTTTTCATTTACATTATGGAATAATATTAAATTGTATGAAAATCCCACAATTTATTTTTGCATAACTGTTACAGTTATTTCAAATGCAAACAAACCAAACCAAGCACAACCAAAAGCAAACCCAAACTCAAACCCAAACCAAATTGTGGTTTGGGTGATTTATGCATTGTGGGTGATTTATGTGGGTTATTTTCAGTTTTTGGCACTATGAATAAAGCTGCTATAATAGAACTGGAAAACCTGGATAGCCAAGGTTAAACCTTGACCTCTAAATCATGCCATACTTATAATCAATTCCAGATGGATCATTAATTATTAAAAAATAAAGCTTTGAGAAACATGAAAAAATATCCTTATGACTTAGAGCAGGCAAACTTTTTTTTTTTTTTTTT
>NW_012109097.1:196729-202768 GCF_000951045.1 Mandrillus leucophaeus
TTGTTCTCCATTTGCTTGGTAAATCTTCCTGCATCCCTTTATTTTGAGCCTATGTATGTCTCTGCATGTGAGATGGGTCTCCTGAATACAGCAGATTGATGGGTCTTGACTCTTTATCCAGTTTCAGGCAAACATTTTTTAGGTAGGACATAAAATGCGCTAATCATAAATGAGATTGATTATTTAGACTCATTAAAATTAAAAAAAATTGTGCCTCAAAGAGACCATTACAGTAGTAAAAGGCAAATCACACACTGGGGAAAATATTTGCAGTAATAGATCTGAAAAAGAACTCATATCTAGAATATAAAAATAACTCATGCAAACCTATAAAGAAAAGATTCTTTTACTTTAAGTGCAAACTGGTGCAACTACATTGGAGATGTCTTAGCAGTACATATCTACTAGAACTGAAAATATGCATATTCTAAGAGCCAGCAATGTCATGCCTAGATAAATACCCAGCAGAAATGAGTACACCAAAAGATATGCTCAACCTAATTTGCCACAGTTGAGCACTCAAAAACCTCTCTTTTCTTGGCCTTTTTTACATTATACTCTTCTTGTTTTCTTCCTATCTACTTGCAGTTCTACCACCAGGGGAAAACCTTTGTTATTTCAGCATATATTCAGTAGGATGCTGGTAAATATTTAACTATGACCTCTTTGAAAAAAGCCCCTAATTTGTCACCTTTGCTGACTTCCATGGTATGAATATTCCCACTGTGGCCTATTTCAAGCTATCAAGTAGCTTGTAAGATTTCTGAACATTTTATTTATTTATTTATTTTAAAATTGAATAATTAATTTTTTATTATACTTTAAGTTCTAGGGTACATGTGCACAACATGCGTATTTGTTACATATGTATACATGTGCCATGTTGGTGTGCTGCACCCATTAACTCGTCATTTACATTAGGTATATCTCCTAATGCTATCCCTCCCCCCCACCCTCACCCCATGACAGGCCCTGGTGTGTGACGTTCCCCTTCCTTTGTCCAAGTGATCTCATTGTTCAATTCTCACCCATGAGTGAGAACATGCGTTGTTTGGTTTTCTGTTCTTGCGATAGTTTGCTGAGAATGATGGTTTCCAACTGCATCCATGTCCCTACAAAGGACATGAACTTATCCTTTTTCATGGCTGCATAGTATTCCATGGTGTATATGTGCCACATTTTCTTAATCCAGTCTGTCATTGATGGACATTTGGGTTAAAATCAGGTCTTCTGAATAGATAAGAGCTGGCTTTTGTATATCACAATAAACATAGCAAAAAGGTAGTAGTGGTATAGGTAGGAGATTCTCCAAATTTCTTTATTCCTGAAAGCATTCTGTGCTTCACTAGTTGTTGTGCTTGATGCAACACTTGCAGCTGCTTTCTGTATAGTTTTTTTAGGTATTATATAATGGAGATGAAAAATTCATATCGCCTAGTGACATACCTGTTGTAACACCTTAGTGTGACACATTACCTTTTCTATGTTTAGATGTTTAGATACACAAATCCTTACCATTGTGTTACTGTTGCTTACAGGTCACAAACTCTTCTGGGACTTTCTTAAAAACTAGTAGTCATTGTACAAAATAGTCAATGTGTCTTTTGAGACATCGTTAGTGAAATGACCACAGACACTGTGAAAAGAGCTGCTCTGATTATCAATATGATTGATTGATTGATTGATTGATCAATATAATTGATGATATGATTGAAGTACTTTTATGGCAACCAGTAAGGAATTAAGTCCAATCACAATTGTCCCAGTTATGAAGTTCTGCAGCCTGGAATTTGTTTACAGCAGCCCAGCATATGTGAATACAAAAGAATACAAACAATCTGAAGGAATTTTCATTCTGTATAGTGGTCTGTACCAAAACAAAAATGGGCAAAGAGTAAAAAGCAAGAACCAAGATACTCAATCCAAAATTGACATCCTATGTAGGACTAACACAATATCAAGCCCGACATCAACAGATTTTAGGCAGCGTGTCATCTCAACTGACCCAGGTACAGAGAGAAAGACAAGGTAAGATTAAAGCCCCTTTCCCACTCCATACCTACATAAATATTTTAAATTATAATATTCCATTGTTTAAATTCAACATAGATTATTTAACTACCTTATATTTATGCATGTTTATTTTCCATCCATTTTACCTTATGAAAATGACTTAACATTATTGGACACGAACATATTTGCACAATTGTTTTTATTTTTCTTAGGATTAATTCCTGGATATAAGGCAGTGGATTCATATGCTTTCCAGAATTTTCATGAAAACATACATTTTCACCAATGATATCACTTCTGCCCTCACCAACATTTCTTGTCTCACCTTTTGAAGGGATTGCTTCTGACTAAACAACCAAAGACAAGTGAGAAATTTGGTGACTTCCCTTTTCATGAAATTTTACTTGATTTCTGTGATGGTTAATATTATGTGTCATCTTGGCTGGACTATAGCAGCCAGTTGTTTGGTCAAACACTAGCTATATGTTTTTGTAAATATATTGTTTAGATATTTACAATCAATTGACTTTAACTAAAGCAGAATTTTCTTCAGATTCGGGTGGGCCTCTGCAATCTGTTGAAGGCCCTAAGAGAAAGGACTGAGGTTTCCCAAAGAAGAAATTCTGCTTCCAGACTGTAACATGGAAACCATTCCTGGAAAAGGTTTGGGACTCAAGGCTGCAACATGCAGTTCTACTACCTTAGTCTCCAGGCTGTTGGTTTGCTGGACCCCATAATCACATGAGCCACTTCCTTAACATAAATCTGTTTCCTGCCGTATATATTTCTAACTTACATATATGTATATACATACACATGCACACACACAGTCCTATACCACATAGTGACATTCTAGTCAATGATGAACTACATATATAATGGTGGTCCCAGAAGATTATAATGGAGCTGAAAAATTCATATCACTGGATTACTCAGCTGTTGTAACATCCTAGTGCAACACATTACCTTTTCTATATTTAGATATATAAAAAATTACCATTGTGTTACAATTGCCTACAGTATTCACTATGGTAACATGCTGTACAGGTTTGTAACCTAGAAGCAATAGGCTACACCATATAGCCTAGGTGCAGAGTAGGCTATATCATCTAGGCTTGTGTAAGTACATGCTATAATGCTCACACAATAACGAAATCACCTAATGATGCATTTCTCAGAATGTATGCCTGTTGCTAAGTGATGCATGACTGTGTATGTATTTATCTATATATATAGCTAGCTAGCTAGCTAGGTATGTGCATGTGTGTTCTGTTTCTCTGGAGAGCCTTAATACAATTTCTAACTTACACATTCACCATGGAAACTTAATTCCACTTTTTTTTTTTTTTTTTTTTTTTTTTTTGGTATTCTACCCCTTCTGGAAAGGAAAGGAATAACTAATCTCATTTTTGAGGTTTACTACCCTCTTTGCTTAGAAGCTACTTTAAAAGTTGAGTCTCTGCCTTCGTTCTGGTTAAATAATTTCTGTTTCCCTCCTTAGAAATCTTATTTTCCACTCCTTTCATTATCTTTGTGACTCTCCTTTGAACACTATTTAAGTTCCCCTTGTCCTGTTTTGGTTGTTAAGTTGAGAAAACATACTAGAGAACCCAAAGACCAAGTTATTGCATCATATTTTTCACCCTAGGATAATTTACTTGAGAGTTCACTGGATAAGTTGAATCTAATAATCTTGACATGTACAAGATGTTCTATGGTAGTTCTGGAGTTAGCCATGACTTCATTTTTGAAGTTAAGACAGCTTTTAAAGCAATTTTTAACAGCAATTTTCACAAGAAGCCAGGGGCTATCCAGTTGATACTTAAAACAACTTAAAACATCACTTCATTGTCAGATTTATTGCCTAACAATTTATGTGATGGCTAATTCAAATTATTTTGGAGAAAATAGTATGGCTAATTAAATGGAATTGAGTCATATGGATAAGTACGAGGAATCATTGCTGAGACATCTTCTTTTGATAAGTAACTGACATAGGTCACTTGTCATTGCTTGGTTCTTTGCATTTTGATAGAAATAATGCATTCTCTTCAGGAATGAATGATTGGAACAGATTCTATTTTGGAGCCTTTATATAACTCTAGTTAAGACTTACTACACAACTCTCTCTCTTCCTTCTTCACTTTCTTCATTATCATCCTCCTCATCAAATTTTTATAGTAAGGTTATAGTGAGCAGATAACTGTTATAGTTATTTCAAATGCAAACAAACTAAACCAAACCAAGCAAAACCAAAACCAAAACCAAACCAAAACCAAAACCAAGAAACAAATGTAAACTATGGTCTTGTTCCTTAAGCAGCATATGATTTCGTTTAAAGCGTGGAACAGATGGATTTACAAAGACAACTGTAATACTGGAGTCAATTGAATAAATTAAATGGTGTAAATAATAAATATTACAGGGCTCCAGGAAACATCATTAAAGAAGACAAATAAAAGAAGACTTAATAAAGATGATGACATCATAAAGCCAGGAAAAGATGAAAAAGAAGATGCTGTGGACTAAAAGGAAAAGGAAAAGCTGAGGAAGGGCTCATGAGGTTGAAGTTGTAAAAGGTGTGTTTCTTGGATTTATGGTAACCTTAGGAATATCAGCCTATAAATTATTTTGATGTTGCATGATTACCTCTTCCAGGAAGTTTTTTTTTGCACAGAGTAATAAGAACTGGTACAATACAAGAGGAAAACACAATAGAAAGTATAAATGAAGAGTCTTGGGAGAGAGCCTGGGCAAAATAACTTTTTTGCATCTAACTCCTCTGTAGAAAGTAGTGATATACATTCTATCTTGTTTCAATATCTCTACCTCAGTAGTTTTGCTTTATTTCTTTTAGGAAAATGTAAGATTTCTGTTTTGAAAATTCTCTGGTACCTTGGGCATTGAGGAGCTTCTGGACAGAAGCAGTTGACTTGTAACTTTCTGCCTTTCTCCAAGTAATATAGGAATACCATTTCAGAACTGACAACATAATGAAGGCCATAGATTTTTTTCTGTTTTTCCCCCAGGGAGGAATGCTACTTGAGTCTATGGTCACATATTTTTATGCTTTCTTTTCCTTAGAAATCCAGGGAGATCTTTTCAGAGTAGAAAGTTATTTCTAGGACGTAAAATATTTGTTCTCTATAGTATTATTTTTAGTAAATGAGTGGAATAACCAAGTAAGTTAGTTATTACTCATTGAAAACTTAACTTGGAACTGGATTTTGTATAATCTCAACAATTTCAATATATTTTTTAGGTTATACACATTAAAACTATTACTAACATTTTTAAGGTGCTCAAATAGTTTGAAAATCTACTATCTGAATGTGGATGAAATTAAAATACATGTTTGCTTTACCAATGTATATATTTACTTGGCTGTTGTGAATTATGGTAATAAAAATAACACTTTTTTCTTCAGTTAATTGCTGAGTACTATTGAAAACCATAATGAACAGACAAATACATATATCTTTTTCCCCCTGTGCCACTGTTTTCCAGTTACTGATTGGTGTATAGGCCTGTTATTTATTTGACTTTATTTTTTCAGTAACTAAGCTGAATGACTTCATAAATAAATTTTTAACTCTCATTTCTTAAAATAATAATGACTATGCAAGTTCAGAGAAGTTCAGATGTTTTCAGTGGAAAAAACAACGCTTTCATTAATATTTTAAATTTAGCTTTAGAGGCAAATAGCTGTGTATACCAGAGGACTTCTCCAATTCACGCCTCTCTTTCTACTATTACCCAATTCCCACTAATAAAAAAGGGGTCTGGGTTAGAGTTTTATTTCTGTCCTGGAGAGTTTCATGACAAAGAACAACTGAATACCACAACACACTACCCGAGCTCCATCAGCCCTTTTCTTTTCATGCATATTTCAGTTTCTACATTCCTAAAAGAAGCACAGTTCCAAAGATATGATGTGTTTTGACTCAGTTTTGTATTTCCTAAGGCTGGTTTACAAAATTTTTTTTTTTCTGTTCAATTACTTGCTTTTCTTTTTCCAACATCTTT
>NW_012109097.1:202946-223891 GCF_000951045.1 Mandrillus leucophaeus
CCACGCCCGGCTAATTGTTTGTATTTTTAGTAGAGACGGGGTTTCACCGTGTTAGCCAGGATGGTCTCGATCTCCTGACCTCGTGATCCTCCCACCTGAGCCTCCCAAAGTGCTGGGATTACAGGCTTGAGCCACCGCACCCAGCTGCTCCTTTTTTATAGTGTTTTCAACAGGAGTAGAATCCCAACATTAAAAAAAAAGTTAATCCTATAAATTAAGAGCTACTATTAGCTAACATATGACTCTGGAATTACAATTAAATATTAAAAATAAATTCTTATATGTTCTAGATTGCTTCTGCCTGTCTCTGATATCAGTGCTCTGTATTTCTCCAGAAATAATACTGAATTAAATTCTGCTAAATCTGTTATATATGATATATATTCTTTTTAGCAACACATTTCTAATACTTTGCCCTTGTTCATGTTTATTTTAGGAACTTTGTTATAGATGGGACACAATTTTATTAAAATAGTCATATATCTTGTTTTCTTATTTCTATAGGAAATTTAGAGCAAAAGGAATTTTTTACCCTTTTCAAGAAGGGGTAAAACCTTGGTGGATCTGTCTGTGTTCCTTAAAGATTTATTAAAAACTTCTGCTTGGCTGGGCGCAGTGCTCACGCCTATAATCTCAGCACTTTGGGAGGCTGAGGTGGGTGGGTCACGAGGTCAGGAGTTCGGGACCAGCCTGGCCAGTATGGTGAAACCCTGTCTCTACTAAAAGATACACAAATTAGCTGGGTGTGATGGCACACGCCTGTAGTCCCAGCTACTTGGGAAGCTGAGGCAGGAGAACTTCTGGAACCTGGGAGGCAGAGGTTGCAGTGAGCCGAGATCACGCCACTGCCCTCCAGCCTGGGCAACAGTGTGAAATTCCATCTCAAAACAAAAACAAAAACAAATAAAGCTTCTGTTTTACAAAATCGGAAGCTGTCAAGCACTTCAGGATAATCCCACATTTAGAATTTTGGGAGAAATGAAGGGCCTTTGAGAAAGAAGGCAATGTAGCTACTATTTAAGGTTATGGAGAAGAGAGAGGGAGAGACATGGAGAGGGTCTCTGAGACTAGGAAGGAGACAAGGGTTTGGAGGGTTTTCATAAGTGGCGTAGATCTAGACCCTGTGTGCCACGTGGTCCCACTGGGCTGATGACTGAAGGGTGTCTATATCCCCAAGGTGGGCCATTGAGGACTGTGGCAGGTTCTGCGGCTGAGCCTGTTTTCAGTAGAGGGAAGCATGATGGTAGCCTCTGAGTGCATCCAGAGTGGCAGTGTCTGACAGACGGTAGAGAGGAGAAGGCTGACGGTGGCATCACAGTGGAAAATGACAATTGTGGCTGTGGGAAGCAGAATATGGCTTGTCAAAAATGTCCATGTCCCAACCCCAGAAACTTGTAAATATGTTACCTTATATGGAATAGGGACTTTGCAGATGTGATTCGATTAAGAATCTTGAGATGGGGAGATTAACTCGGATTATCTGGGTGGGCCTAATGTAATCATAATGATCCTAGTAAAAGAAAGAGGGAGGCAGAAGAGTCAGATGAGAGATATGAGGATGGAAGCAAATGTTGGAGAGATATGACTGCTGACTTTGAAGATAGAAGAAGGCCATGAGGCAAGGAATGTGAGAAATCTCTAGATTCTGTGAAAGACAAGGAAATGGATTCTTCCCTGGAGTCTCCAGAAGGAATATAGACTTGCCAATCCTTGATTTTAGCCCCATGTGATCCACTGCAGACTTCTGGCTCCAGAAATGTGAGATAATAAATTTGTGTTGTTATAAGTCACTATGTTTGTAGCAGTAGGAAATTAATACAGTAGCCACAATGGACTAACAATCAGACTTACTTCCCAGAAGTTAAGTTTGCATTTGCCCTAGGGGAAGGAGGAGTTCCCATCCCCACTAAAACCCCAAACCCAAACCCCAAAACCCTCCAAAATACTATCATCAGAGATCTTATCATTCTAATGACTGGCACTTAGAGCCAGATGTAATTTTATTAAAGAAAATAAAGTGATGTTTGGTGCAACATGGTATTGTGACTCATATATACATCATATATGCATGCTTACTTGCTTACTTTGATTCACTGTGACTCAAAACAAGTATCATATGATATACCTAAAGACTGAATTCTTATTTCCTTAAAAACTTGTCTCTATAACAAGTGTAACCCATATGTACTGGTAAAGAAAATCTGAGTAATTACAATGTTGATACGTCTGACAGGTGAAGCCATAACCTTAGAGGCAGAAAGTCCTCTTGCACAACTGCTACAAGGTATTTGAAATGGGAAAACAGTAAGAGCAAAAGGGAGAGGGAAGTCTTTTCAAAGCACATCTGGAGGATAATTGAATAACACACAATAGCTGAAAAAAATAATTATTTCTGTTACCAGGGAGGGAGAACTATTATTTTCCCCTTCCAGGAGTAAGAAATTGTGGTAAGTGTGGGAAGGTTTAGAGGCAGGAAGAGGCAGAGGGAAAAAAAATGACCCAGAGGCACCTGTAACAAGAGTGGCAGTAGCATGTGTTTGGCAGTTTGTCAAGAGTCCTTTGAATTGAGTAACTTCAGTTCAAAGGAAGCCCAGGCTATGAAACAAGTGCTGAGGTGCACACTGTTTCTGAAGAAAATAGCCCAGAGAAAAAGTTTTAGGAGACAATGGGTTAACAAAAATTAGAATCATGCACAGGAAGACAAAGATGTAACAGTAAGACTTAGGCACAGTGTTTGTACCAGTGATAACCACTAAGTGAAAACACAGATCTGTAGGAACAGAATCCTGAACGTTATAATTCAGCAAGAATATTTTGTTAAGCTCTGATATTACAGATGACAGTTTTCTCTCTTTTTCAAATATTCTGAAAGTGGTCATATAATTTTTAAAATTAAAAAAGTTGATTGGGAAAACTGTCTTTCAGAAGACAGCTGCTCTTTCTTCTATTTCTCTGCCTTCTTCCCTCCATCAATGAAGTCTTTACAGCCAGTTACCAAGCTGCTGAATCTGCGTTTAACTTGTCAGATGGAGTCTTTTCTGGAGAGAAGCTCATTTCAGCAGACTCAGACTGTGCAGCATGAGACCCACAGAATCTTCTGTGTGGACATTATCAGATGCTTATTGGTGTGTTTTGCCAAATCGGCCTATGCATTTGCAAATATCCAAGCTGTGCTTCCCACTCTCAAATGTCTGGTGGAATGATGGGATGTAGGAAAGTGATGCAGAAGTTTAACAGCAATTAGCACAAATCTCTGTGGGCTGTTGTTACCCAGCAGGATGCAAAGCAAGAGCAGCTGGGACATTTTAATTCATTTTAAAAGCTGGACTCTGTCCCAAATGTATGATGTTGGGATCATAGCTGATCTCTAGAGAGAGAGAGTGTAGCAGGGCAGGTAAACTTCAAGAGACTATGAGGAGGGGAGTCTCAGGCTGCCTTTACATCTCTTCCCCTCCTGAATGCTTCCCTACTTGCTCATTCCCTGGAACTCCAGGGGTAGTGAGAACCCAAGGCCTTAAAGAAATTCCTAGAGATACTCTTAGGCTTCAGGCTTTTCAAGTGAGCAAATGAGTAAGACTTAGTTGACAGTGTGTATATATCCATGGCCTTATCTTTAGATTAAGTGACTAAATAAAATCTCACTTAAAATTTTGTCCTTACATATCTACTTTGATGATTGGCCTGAGCCACCTCTTACCTTAAGGAGCCATTGTGCTATGTCCAGCTATAATATGATATATAGCATCCTGTCCAAAGGTGCCATAACTCATCAGTGTGCTGTTGGAGAAAAATGTTTTTTATCTCCCTCACCCCATTTGATCCTCCATGTCCTTACCCATGTTGGGGATAGGAATCATTCAGTGTAATAACACATCAATGTTGTGCAAGATGAGGCAATCTATTAAGCAGGAGAGAGGTTTGTATTTTTTGTAGATGCCCCTTTGAAAAAATCCAAGGGTAGAGACATAGAGCCAGGAGTGCCAATATTATGACAGAGGCGGTGTGAGGACAAAGCCTCTGGGACCAAAAACTTGGTGAGAGGGATATCCAGGCTGACTTGGCATTGGTTTTTTATCAACTAATAGGCAACTTGTGAAAAGTAGAGTTATGTATTTAACTTCAACCTTATAACTTACATCTTGTGTCTGATCAGCTGCTAGTAAGATTTTGACCTTTTTGGTATGAAGCTGGACCCATACCCTCTTCTGGATGTTTGGTGCTCTGGTTAAAATGCTGTAATGTCAAGAAAGAGCAGCTTCCAACAGATGGACTCAGAGGACAGAGTTATAGGGAGATGTGATAGGGAGTTATAGGGAAGAGCTCTTTCTTGCTGCTTTGCTGAAGAGTCTATGAAGCTGACTCACAAGTCATGATATAGTTTGGCTCTGTGTCCCTGCCCAAATCTGATCTTGAATTATAATCCCCACATGTTAGGGGAGGGACCTGGTAAGAGGCGATTGGATCATGGTGGCAGTTTTCCCCATGCTGTTCTCATGATAATGAGTGAATTCTCATGAGATCTAATGGTTTGAAAGTGTGGCACTTCCCTGCTCACTCTCTGTTATGCTGCCATGTAAGATGTGCCTTGCTTCCCCTACCCCTTCCATCATGATTATAAGTTTCCTGAGGCCTCCCCATCCATGTGGAACTGTTAGTCAATTAAACCTCTGCCTTCATAAATTACCCAGTCTCTGATAGTGCATTATAGCCATGAGAAAATGGAGTAATACAGAAAATTGGTACTGAAAGAAGTGGGGCACTACTATAAGATACCTGAAAATGTGGAAGCAACTTTGGAACTGGGTAATGGGTAGAGGTTGGAACAGTTTGGGGGGCTCAGAAGAAGTTGGGAAGATGTGGGAAATTTTCGAACTTCCTAGAGATTTGTTGAATGGTTTTGACCAACATGCTTCACAGCAGCCCCTCCCATCACAGGCCTGGAGGCCTAGGAGGGAAAAATGGTTTCATGGGCTAGGCTCGGGGCCCAGCTGCTCTGTGCAACCTCAGGACATGGTGCCCTGTGTCACAGCCACTCCAGCTCCAGCCAGGGCTTAAAGTGGCCAAGGGACAGCTCAAGCCGTTGCTTCAGAGGGTGCAAGCCCCAAGCCTTGGCTGCTTCAATGTTTTGCACTGGCAGTTGTGGAGAAGACAAGAGTTGAACTTTGGGAGCCTTTCAGAGGACTTATGGAAATGCCTGGATGTCCAAGCAGAAGTCTACTGCAGGAATGGAGCCCTCATGGAGAACCTCTACTAGGGCAATGCAGAGGGAAATTGTGGGGTTGCAGCTCCCACACAGAGTTTCCACTGGGGCACTGCCTAATGGAGCTGTGAGAAGAGGGCCACTGTCCTCCAGACCCCAAAATGATAGATCCATTGAGACCTTGCACCATGCACTTGGAGTGTGGTGCAAGCTCTCAGTGGATATACCATGCTGGCACTAAATGCCAGCCTATGAAAGCAGTCACAGCATCTGTACCCAGCAGAGCCACAGGGACAGAGCTTCCTGAGGACTGAGGAGCCCACCCCTTGCATTAGCATGCCCTGGATATGAGACATTGAGTCAAAGAAGATCATTTTGAAGCTTTAAGATTTAATTACTGCCCTGCTGGGTTATGAACTTGCATAGGGCATGTAGCCCCTTTGTTTTGGCCAATATCTCCTATTTGGAACATGAATATTTACCCAATGCCTATACTCCCACTGTTTCTTCAAAGTGACTAACATGTTTTTGATTTTACAGGCTCAGAAGTGGAAGGAACTTGCTTTGTCTCAGATGAGACTTTGGACTTGGACTTTTGGGTTAATGCTGAAATGAGTTAAGACTTTCAGGGACTGTTGGGAAGGCATGATAGTGTTTAGAAATTTGAGAAAGACATGAGATTTGAAAGAGCCCAAGGGCAGAATGATATTGACTCTGTGTCCCCACCCAAATCTCATCCCGAATTGTAATCCCCAAGTGTTGAGGGAGGGACTTGGTGGGAGGTGATTGGATCATGGGGGCAGCTTCCCCCATGCTGTTCTTGTGATAATGAGTGAGTTCTCATGAGATATGATAGTTTAAAAGTATGGCACTTCTTCCCTCTCTCACTCTCTCTCCTGCCACCATGTAAGACTTGCATTGCTTCCACTTCACTTTCTGCTATGATTGTAAGCTTCCTGAGGCCTCCCCAGCCATGCAGAACTGTGAGTTAATGAAACCTCTTTCCTGTATAAATTACTCATTCTTAGGTATAATAGTTCTCTATAGCCGTGTGAAAATTGACTAATACAAGCCCCTTCCCAATTTGGTTGCCTTTCCCAAGGCTGCCCTCAGAGTAGTCATTGGGAACTGGTCCAGGGATACTTTGGGAACAAACTTTATGAGAATGATAGTGGCAGTTTGCTAAATTCCTGGGATGTCCAGCAGAAATGTACATTAATTTTTCTTTTTCTCCTTCCTACTTCCTACTATGATCTTAAAATATGAGTATTCAACTTTGATGAAAACATGCCCTTTTTCAACCACTAGATAATTTGTTCTTTCATCAAGACAGATGAATCATTTAGAAGATATTATGGTGGTGGTGCAGTACAAATTATAATGGATCTGAAACAATTTCAAGACAGAGATTTCTGAAGTAGTTGGTATAATGTTGCTCATAATTCAGGAGCATTGGCACAAGTATTGAAAACAGATTTTTCTTAACCTTCTTACTTGCATCATCCTTAATAAATGCTCTCTTTTTTTCTCTTTAAGAAGGAATGTTCCTCTTCACATTTTTCTGTAAAATATTTGCCCAGAACTTCTACTACAATTTTTACTAGTCACTTATCTGATAAACCTAAGATATTTTTGAGGGCAGATTTTATTCCCAGGTTAACCAGTTCCAGTTTGCCTGGGGAAAGCTGAAGGCAGCATAGAAGGAGCAAAGAATGTGAAAGAAATGAGCAGAGTCCTTGCCCTCAGTATCCAGTTATGAATCCTACCTCAAGTTGCTCATAATGACCTGTGCATCCTGCTATTTCAGTTATTCATATTTGCAAATAGGGCAAGTAATGCGTACCTTACATAGCTTTATGGAAAGTGAAGCATCTAGTTATTGTCTTTCATAGATGAGACAGCAACACCAACCCAGTGGATTCCCAAGTTTCATCTAGTCAATGTCTGAAAGAACAGAAACTAGAATTCTAGAATTCTCCTGTCAAAACAGGCAAATTGTTCAAAATCAGTGGTGTACATTTATTTTTCAGTGGAGTGGCGAGGAGCCAATCCAAAGTTCTAGCAGAACTGTGGTTAAACAGGGTTGGCTTTGATTTTCAATTATATGATGGACCCATTATCTGAAGAATATATCCTGTCAAAGAATATTTAAAAAGTTTGTTAAAATATATTTGTAAAGGCAGAGCTGTGAATAAAATAAAGGAAATTATAATAGGCCAGAAACAATAAGAAAGCATGGCTACAGATGAGTAAATGAGTGTTGGAGCTGGCCTTTGCCTGGAGGCATCTGTCATGGTGGGTGACACGTTAATAGCTCACACTTATGTGAGGATAAAGCCTGGTTCTGAGCATCTTAAGAGTTAGATAAAAGATCCTTGAATAAAGCTGGTTCACCTCCCATAGTGTACCAGACAAAAGTCACAGAGATACTACCTGTTTGAGCCTTGGCTCTGGATGGACTGCGGAAACATGTCCCTCCAGAAAATTCCTTACTCCAATCCTACAGTCACATGAATTTGGGGATGGAAATCACATTTCCTGTGGCACCTGATGAAAACAGACTTGAGTAGAAAATTTATAGTGTCCCTGGGTCAGCTTTACCTCCAGATACCTGGCGGAAGGAAACATGAATGTCTCTGGAGGGAAACATTTTAAAATACGACTTCAAAGAATTCCTACTCTGTTTTTGAAGAATATGAATGCACAACTTAAAAATAATTACAAAACACAAAAAACAAGCCATCATAAACAAAACCAGCAGGAAAAATAAACTACAGAATTAAACTTTCAGAAGTTTCAAAACTTTCAAAAAACATAGATTTTGGAATGTTCAGACATCAAATATAAAGAATCATGTTATAAAATGCTCTAATGAAATAAAAGGAGACAGAAAAAGTGTAATGAAGTAACATATTTTTATTGACAATAATTGGAGATATTTGAAAAGGAACAAAAATTAAATTTTTAGAAATCAAAAATATAACAACTAAAATTAGAAACTCTATACAAGTTAAGCAGCAGATTAGACATACTTGAAGAAAGAAAACCAATTAGTATACTGGTATCTCTTAAGAAATTGCTCAGAATGTAGCATAGGAAAACAGAAGGATGGAAAATATTACAGGGAAATTTAAAACACATTGTAATTTCAGTAATAATGTCTAATTTGTTGGATTAAGAATAAAGAGGGCTGGGCGCGGTGGCTCACGCCTGAAATCCCAGCACTTTGGGAGGCCGAAGCAGGCGGATCACAAGGTCCGGAGATCGAGACCATCCTGGCTAACACAGTGAAGCCCCATCTCTACTAAAAATACAAAAAAACTAGCCGGGCGTGGTGGCGGGCGCCTGTAGTCCCAACTACTTGGAGGCTGAGGCAGGAGAATGACATAAACCTGGAAGGCGGAGCTTGCAGTGAGCTGAGATGGTGCCATTGTACTCCAGCCTGGGCAACAGTGCGAGACTCCGTGTCAAAAAAAAAAAAAAAAAAAAAAAATAGAACTTAAGTTCACTGGACAACAATTAAGTCAGGAAAGAGTGTGATGAGGGAAAAACATTCCAAGATCTTTGTGTTTTTGAGAAGATTGTAAAAATATTGGCTTTAGACTTTAGTACATTAAACATGCATTTTAAAATTTTCCAGGTAGTCACCGAAGAATGGAAATAGAGTTTATATCTTCTAACCTAGGATTGGTAAAATAAAATAAAGGAAAAAAATAAGAAACAAACATTAATTCTAAACAACTAAAGAAGAAAAATAAGAAAGAACAAAGGAAAAATTGGAGCAAAGAGACAGCCCAAGATACGATAGTAGAAAGTAATCCATTTATATTAGTAATTATATAAACGTAAAAGTGGTAAATTCCCTAGTTAAAATGCAAATGTTTTCAGAGTGGATTTTTAAAATTTCCACAATTTTCACTTTAGAAAAGACAATGTCTTGGGCTGTTTATAGGGATCCAGAAAAATGCAAAGTAGAAGGATGAAAAAGATAAAACAGGAAGTATAAAACAATGAAGAAAATTAATGTAGGTGTATTAACTGGAAAGAGTGGACTTTAATGTAGAAAGCATTACTAGAAATAAAAGAGTTTATTGCATGCTAATAAAAAGTTTGGGTTTTCAGGAAGATATTGACAATAATTTCTAATGTAAATGTACTTAATAACATAGCTTCAAAATACATAAAGCAAAAGTTGAACTGAAATATAAGCAGAAATTGCCAAATCATCAACATAATGGGATAATTTAATTTACCTCTCTCAGTAACTGATAAATCAAGCAGACAAAAATCAATAATGATATAAAAGATTTGAAAACTATAATCAATCATCTTGATCCAGTGACTATCTTTTGAACAATGACTGCTCCCAATAACTTGAGTAAAAAAATGTATAGTTTTTTTTTCCTAGGTCATAGAATACTTACAGAAAATGAACTTATCCTCGGCCATAAAACATGTGTGCACAAATTCCAAAGACAGTTTCTCATAGGCCACATTCTCTGACCTCATTTTAGAAGGACTTAGAAGTTCATGGAATGATGATACAAAGGAGCCAAGCTTTTTATATACTTGTCCCAATTTCTTAATATCTGGTTTTATTTTGCAGAGAAGGCATAGTCCAATTTCTCTTCGAAGACAGTGAAATGTGAGATTAAAAGGAATAATTTATTTGTGAGAAGGTGAGAAAAATAATGTTGCTAGACTCCTTTCTGAGATCCAGGCACACTATCAACTTCCAAAGTTTCTGATGCTAGAGAGGTATTTTGAAATTTCATAGCCTTTGGGCTGTGCAAAACCAAACGTGCTAATACTTTCAGTTTTTGTTTTTGTCATTGTTTACATACTTTTTGGTGCCGTCCATTGTAAGGAGCTGAAAGGAGTGAACACACTGGAAAGAGACAACCAAATATTACCTGAACCCTGCAAAATGGTCTTTGAATTTCTCTTAAAAGTCATCAATTATTATTTTGATTGTGCTGACAAACTTTTCTCATTTTAGCCTTTTCCCATGGCCAGCTTGAAAAGAATTACTTTGCTCAAATAGGTTTTAGTATAATTCTTCAAATGAAGGATTCATTCAATTTTTTAAAAAAATTCTGCAAATAGCATTTTGCCATTGATTGTTCCGCTGATTTGATGTAAAGTCCCTCGAATCTCACAGTCTTTAGATTAGCATTGGCTTTAAGCATGACATATTTAATGAATGCAATATATATACTTGTAAAATTCATGTGTTACATGGGAATTTCTAATACTCAAAAAATTTGGAAAATCTTAAATAGATAGATGCTAAAAGCCCAAATTAGGTTATTTGTAAGTCAACTAATCCTCAGTTCTTCAACTTCAAATAAAAATTGGTTCTCTTTTGGTATAAATTGTCCCACTAATATGGCATATTTAAACATATTTTCATTGTAAAAATCTAAAACATAAATGAATTATTACAGCAGAAGTCAGGTAACAACAAGTAATAAAATCACCTAGCAGAATCATAGATTTAAAGTAACTTGAAAAAGACTGCAAATAGGGAGAGAAAATATTTAAAATATAGAGATGAGGATAAGAGCATAAGTATGATGTGTCCAGTATGGCACAGAAATTTTCTTCAAATTCACTCATCTTTGGAGAGCATCTGATCAAAGTCATCTCCTTTCGAAGGCAAGTTACTTCTGAATATATCTGAATTATATGAAGGATCAATTACTTTGATATGTGATATGTGAGGGGAGCCATCATAGTCGCAAGGGTATCATAAGGATTTTTATGTCAGCCCTTCCCCTTTTCTTTTTTAAAGTGGGACACCAAGGTTGAAGGGTTCTCCCTAATCTGGTAGTGTTTGAAAAGTCGTTGCATTTATTAGAGACTCCTTGACAAATAAAATGGTGGCTGCTGGTGGATTTTTCTCCCAACATGCTTTGGGAGATGTAACTGGACCCCTCTCTTCATGCTGGCATTTTACTTAGTGAAGTTAATGGTTTTTGTTTTCAAATCATTTTCCCCATTATTTATTTGGTTATTGCTTTTCCTCTGGCCCTTCTCACCTCTTAAAGTGCTTCATACTGGGATATTATGGATAATTCCTATGTTGCCAGTGTTTTGTTCAGTGTATTTGTGTTTCTTTGAAAATTTCCACTGAATTCTGGGAGAGTTTGTTAAACATGTCTTCTAGTGCATTTGTTTGTTTTTGATGTTTTCTAATTAATGTAACTTTACTGCCTGGGTGAAATTCATCTCTCTTGATTTTCATCTGAAAACCATCTTTCCTAACTCATACTGTTCCTTTTTCATACATGCAAATACAATTGAGATTATGCATAAATTACCTTTTGCAAACTTTACAGAATTTGTCATAGTACATTTTAGGTATTTGTTATGATTACCAAAATTGTTTACTTTTTAAAAACCTACTAAAATGTTTCTATTGTCTAATAATTTTTGTCATCCTTACGGGTGGGTACTTTTTATCTGTCTAGGATTTGGAGTTGAGCTGTGTGTGGTCTGTCAGAGACCATTTCTTTAGCTCCTTTAGTTTCAGATAAAGGGGAAAGCAGAGGTGTGCATTTTTCCAGTGGTTACATTTTGTTCATTTCAGAGTGAGGGACAGAAGTACTTCTGTGTCTGGAAACTTCATCATTGTAGCAAAAAATTCATCTACTCAACAAATATTTACTGAAGGCCACCTCTGAGTCAGATATGGCTGGGCACTAGAGATATAATGATGAATATGACAGTCTCGATTCCTGCTCTTACACAGATTACAAACTTTTAAAGAAGTCATATATCAAATAATTACACAAAACTCTACCTAATTACTGGTAGTGGTAAAGGTTATAAAAACTTGCTGGGCTCCTGGCGAATTGGAGGGATGACAAGAAACTATCATTCAGAGTGCAGTGAGTACAGGGAGAAAAGTCTAGGGAAGTGGGAGTGGCCAGATGGGCCAGGGCCCTGAAAGCCACAGTAAGGATACTGAGCATAATCCAAAATCAATGGAAAGCCATTGACAAATAGGAAGTGAGCAAATGGCATATTTAAATTTTTTTAAAGGCTCACTCTAGGTTTCATTATTAGGACAGGTTATAAGGGCCAAGTGGATATAGACAGACCACTCTAGAATGCTCTTGAGGGCATTCATACAAAAAGGCCATGACTGTGGCTTGGACCAGGCTGTTGTAATGGAATGTAGGGAACATATTAATATTTCAGAAAGATTTAGGTGGGTCAGTATTATGAGGAGAAATGGATGACTGATTCACTGTGGGAATGAGAAAGAAGGATTTCATTTCTTTATATGTTGCAATAGCCTAGAGTTATCTGGCTGCCCCTTCTGTATCTGCTACATGCTCATTGAGCACACCATCTACTCCAGGTGAGACTAAGAATGGACTCCTCTCTTCATGCTGGTATTTTACTTAGTGAAGTTAATGGTAGACATTAAGTGTGCCTATGAATCATCCCACTGCCTATTTCTGCTCCCAGGACTTATGAGGTAATATGGGATTGAGAGTGCAGATTCTAGAGTCAAACTGGATTTGGACTTTGGTCTTGCCACTTACTGTCAGAGTATTTTGGGGCAAATTGCTTAGTTATTCTTGGCCCAATTTTCCCACCTGTAAAATGGGGATAATTCTAGTATCTACTTTGTTGGGATGTTGTGAAGCTTAAGTGAGTTCATTTTTTTTTTTTTTTTTTGAGACGGAGTCTCGCTCTGTTGCCCAGGCTGGAGGGCAGTGGCAGGATCTTGGCTCACTGCAAGCTCCGCCCCCAGGGTTCACGCCATTCTCCTGCCTCAGCGTCCCGAGTAGCTGGGACTACAGGCACCCGCCACCTCGCCCAGCTAGTTTTTTGTATTTTTTTTAGTAGAGACAGGGTTTCACCGTGTTAGCCAGGATGGTCTTGATCTCCTGACCTCGGGATCCGCCCGTCTCGGCCTCCCAAAGTGCTGGGATTACAGGCTTGAGCCACCGTGCCCGGCCGTGAGTTCATATTTATAAAGCACTTTGAACAGTGCCTAGAAAATTGTAAGTGCTCCAATATTAGTTACATTTATTATTAATCTTTTTTTTTTTTTTTTTTTTTTTGTGGTGGCTGGGGATCTTGTCCACTCACTGTCCTGACAGTCAATTCCATTCTTACAGTGACTCTTTTCTCTAGTGCAGTTCTACCTACACCATAGGTTGCATAAATTTAAAAATTCTGATTTATGAGCAGTACCCAATGCTTTTCCTCTTAAAAAATTTCTTTGCTCACTTAGTTGAGAAATTGGGCTATGATTGCTGTCTTAAACAGAAATTCTCTACTAACTCTTAATGATTACCAGTTCTGCCTTTCTGGCATATTCATGTATTAGATGGTAGAGGATTTATGTAGAATACCTAAGAAACTGGCCAGTGGGAATTAGCAGAAGGCATAACTGTGTGATATAATGAAAAGTTACAAAAAGAAAATGTTACCAGTCAGGGTTCAACCAGAGGAACAGAGCCAGTAGGAGATATATATTAAGCGATTTATAGTTGGGCATGGTGGCTCACTCCTGTAATCCCAGCACTTTGGGAGGCTGAGGCAGGTGGATCACTGGAGGTCAGGAGTTCAAGACCAGCCTGACCAACATGGTGAAACCTCATCTCTACTAAATACAAAAAATTAGCCAGATGTGGTAGTGCATGCCTGTAATCCCAGCTACTTGGGAGGCTGAGGCAGGAGAATCGCTTGAACCCAGGAGTCAGAGGTTGCAGTGAGCTGATATTGCGCCATTACACTCCAGCCTGGGCAACAAGAGGAAAACTGTCTTGAAAAAAAAAAACTATTTATCATAATAAATTGACTTGTGTGCTTGTGAGGGTGGCTAGACAAGTCTAATGTCCACAGGGCAAGCTGTCAGGAAGGTCACTGAAGCTGAAACTCTTAGGCCAAGCTGATGCTGTGGTCTATAGGCAGAATATCTTCTTCTGGGAAGCATCAGTTCTGCTAAGGCCTATCAGCTGACTGAATCCAGATCATGTAGGTTATCTAAAATAATCTCCATCCTTAAAGTGAACTCTTTTACTTTAATTGCATCAACAAAATATTTTCAGCTACACCTAGACTAGTGTTTGATAGAGTAACTGGGGACTGTAACCTAGTCAAGTTGACACAAAACTGACTATCACGGAAAGCAATTCTCAAAGCTCTTAGAAGCAAGTTTTGTTTGTTTTAGGAGGGTTATATGATATAGAAGTACACTTTTTGAGAAAGTAATTTCATGTGGCTAGAAATTTTTTTTCGAACACTGCACTTTTATTACTTGAATTTTTTTTTTTTTTTTTAAAAGAGATGGGGTCTCGCTCTGTCACCCAGGCTGGAGTGCAGTGAGGCAATCTCGGCTCACTGCAAGCTCCGCCTCCCAGGTTCATGCCATTCTCCTGCCTCAGCTCCCAAAACTGGGACTACAGGCACCTGCCACCATGCCTGGCTAATTTTTTGTATTTTTAGTAAAGATGGGGTTTCACCGTCTTAGCCAGGATGGTCTCAATCTCTGGACCTTGTGATCCGCCCACCTAGGCCTCCCAAAGTGTATTATTTGAATTTTTAAAATTGGTGAATTTTACTATGTGAAATGTATTTATTCTGTATTAATTCACTATCCTTCTTCCTCCCACTGTTCCCTCTCCCAAAACAATTTACTTTATTCTGAATCAGGTGACAGAGGCATCCATTAATTTTTGGTTGTGCAAGCTTCTAACTAGCTGTGTTTTCCCACACATTTTTTAAAAATCATATTCCCACCCACGTCTGTTCTTTTGTTAACTTCTCTTCTTTCTGATAGCAGCAGCTACAATGTCTTCCTGTTTTTTGCAACTTTAGATTCCCAGATAGGCTTCTATGTAGTGTCATCCAACCTCATCCATTGCTGCTTGGTATAAAGAGCTGGAATTTTCATCCTTCAGGTTTTCTCAGGCCGGCAGCAGAGCCAGCCAAGTAAATAATCCTTTCATGCCATGTGGGTGGACTTTGTTGACCCTACAGAAATAAGACTGGGCATATTCTAAGCTGAGACTATCTTGTCTGTGTTGCTTCAGTTGTCCAATTTTAATTTAGAATGTTCACTTTTAGTTTGCTTGATCTCCAGTGAGTTGAAATCAGCTGGGGGTGAAATCAAAAGAATGCAAAGCATCCTGGGGAATCAGCAACTTTCTGAAGCCAGCGTGAGCGGTATGCTCTGTGGAAAAGAGGAGCTCCAAGAATCCAGGAAAAAGAAGGCTAAAACAAGTGTCAGTAAATTGAAAGACAATGGTGTAAGAGAAAGAGAAATCCTAGGGAAATGGCAAACATCATCAAAACTAAACGAATGGAGAACAGACTATAAAACAGATGATGCAATGTCTGGAAAATATGGCAAAAGGACTTTGAGAAAGGACCATTTATTTTCTTCAATTGTCATGTATTGAGTTAATTAGCATTACATGTGGTCAAAAGCTCCTAAGATTATTTCTTCAGAAGTAATTTTTTTAAACTTGCTATTAATTTATTTCCCCTCCATTTGCTCAAATAAGTATTTTTCCATCGATTTATTTTATTTTTAGACATAGTTTAGACTAGTCGCTGTCAAAGCTGCATCAGTATTATCTGGAAACTTGTTGGAAATGCAAATTCCTCGATTGTATCCCAGACCTATTGCATTAGGAACTCTGGTAATAGGGTCCAGCAATTTGTGTTTTATCAAGTCCTCCAGAAAACTCGGATGCAAGCTCAAGTTTAAGAATTACTGGTTGAAAATATAAAAACTGGGCCGGGCATGGTGGCACATGCCTGTAATCCCAGTACTTTGGGAGGCTGAGGTGGGTGGATGATCTGAGGTCAGGAATTCGAGACCAGCCTGGCCAACATGGTGAAACCCCGTCTGTACTAAAAATACAAAAAATAACTAGGTGTGGTGGTGCCGGTATTTGGGAGGCTGAGGCAGGAGAATCGCTTGAACCTGGGAGGCAGAGGTTGTAGTAAGCGGAGATTGCACCACTGCACCCCAGCCTGGGTGACAGAACAGGACTCCATCTCCAACAACAACAATAACAACAACAACAAAAACAACAAAAACATATATATATGTGTGTGTGTATATATAATTTTATAACACAATATTATAATATATGTGTATAATAATATACAATATATTATACAATTATTATATATTATATTTATATATTATAATTATATTATAAAGATATATATCACATGTAAAATATTAATAATTATTGTATAATTAGATATACAATATTATAATATATATTATATAAATATATGTACCATTTGAGAACACCTACTTTCAGTGTTCCATATCACATTTCTTGAGGCCCTGTTAGAGGCCCTATTAGACAATTCTAAACATAGTACTTAGTCCATAACTTCTTGTAGGTCTGCTTCTTTCACAATGTCATCTACACTTACTTCAAGTACATGAATCTAGAATTTTTATCCTTGTCTGCTAAGTGAAAGCATAAAAAGTTTTCATAGCATTTCTGGTCCTTTGTATCTTTGTGATGTCTTCAAAATAAATTCAATTTCTCTACTCATCTGAAGCACACATAAAATTCTTATTTTTAGAGATTTGATATATGGCAAATATCCTTTGGGTTCATTTCAGTTGAATTTATAATCAGGCTCCCTAATACACTCTTACTAGGAAACAACTCTCAACCTTTTGAAGTGATTCACAACAAATTTTCCTTGAAGAGATCCTCTTATAGAACCTATGTATATTTGATAATTCTTGGTCATCCTACTCTGTAGTTTTGATGAAATATAAAATGGACTAACCAATTGTATCTACTTCCCTTCAATGTTCCCTTCCCTTCTTCCATGTAACTGCATTTATTAAGCCTGATTTTGCCTCTTTTTCCATTATCCTATTTGTAACTGCCATGAGATACACTCTCTGTGTGCCATACAGACTCTTTTCTCCGTTCTAAAATGAGATGAGGATGCAGTAGAGGATTCATTTGTTAGTTTAAAGCTGATAGCTTTGTTTCCTCTGTGAAATAGGAGGTGAGGTCATCTGTTGAGATTGGGGAAGTGGGTGAATTGGATGCATGGAGAAGTCTAGTCATAGTGGTAGTTAAAATATTGAAATACTCGTAAGCCATACTATGAGTTCCCATATACCCTTATTTCTTTGCCCCCTCCCCTTGCCCATGACCCCTGTAGTTTCCTATGATCCAGCATCTAGAGTCTAGCACTGTTGAACAGCAAAGGTACATGGAGTCCCTGTTCTGATCAATGGATACCCATACCTTGCTGGTAGCTAAGTGTTTTGAAGGTTATTGTTATCAGAGATTTTATGAGATGTGAAAATGTTTGACATTGTTGTTGTATAGAATGGGACAGTGAAATTGGGACAGAAATGCCCTAGGATCCCTGAAGGCTGTATGAATTGGTGGTATTCATTATGAATTTATGGTCTTCATTATTATGAGATTTCTTCAGGTGTAGACAAGGGGAAAGCTGATATTTGGGCCTGTGAGGGGCTGGGGTTTTTCCAGAAGAGTTCAATAAAAAGACAAAGAAGCAGAGAATAATTATCTACTTCTCAGGAAAATCTGTGAGATAGGAATGAAATGGTCAAAAAGATTTCTGCTAGGGTGTCTTTTCAATGGAAACATAGAAGATATCTAGAGTACAGTAAGTTCTCACTCATCATTTTCAAATGGGTTCTTGCAAACTGTGAATGTGAGTGAATGATTTACCCAGTTTGTGGTGAATCAGTGAGTGATGGCAGACATAGCGGTGATGGGTTAAATAAAAAAGTTTGCCAAGTGAAAACTGTCTTGCCACTACACAGTTCAAACACAATCACAAATTTGACAGGCTTGCTGAGCACTTTTAGACCACATCGTTTATTGTTGTACACTTACATAATTGTCTTCTGTCTTATGAATTTTTGTTTGACAATAATTTGTATTCATTCATTTTCCAGTGTACTTATTCCAGTTTAAGGTCATGGGTGGCCAGAGCCTCTCCTGGCAACTCAGGAGCAAGGCAGGAACTAGCCCTGGACAGGATGCCATCCTGTTGCAGGGGCACTCATACCAACACCCACACTCACTCAGACTAGGGCCATTTAGACATGCCAATGAACCTGACATGCACATCTTTAGGATGTGGAAAGAAACTGGGGTAACCAGAGAAAAGCCATGCAGACATGGATTGAATATGCAAACTATGCAGACAGTGGCCCAAGCCAGGAATTAATATTTTTTTCTCATTGACGTTGTAATAAAATAATGTTGAATGAAGCATTATTTGAGGACCTGCTGTATTCTTCCTAGGATCATCTCAATCTATGACTCTGCATCTTTCATGATCTTTGAGCTACTTTATAATGTTGTGAGTTATAGAAAATGGACAGTAATGCAAATCATTCTTGTTCATAAAGATGTAAATAAATTTTGTCCAGTGGAGGTGTAACTGATATTTGTCATGTGGATATTGATCAGTTTTGGATCTATTAGTAAATTTGTTTTAGCATTCCTGATTGCCTCTATATATGTCTGTTCTGTAGATTCTCCTTTGAAGTCATGTTATATATCTTATTGGATTCCTATTGCTTAAGGAGTTAAATAAAATATTTGACCCATGTTCAAAGTACGTTTGTATGACAGTCAGGACTTTACTGTGAAAATATCCTTTCAGAATTACATTACTCATGACATTGCACTGGTACTAAGGTGATTTCAGCACATGGCTCTCTCTCTTACTAGGTTGTTATCTTCTAGAGATAACAGGCTCCTTGGAAAGGATTTGGTGTAAGGGTTAAAAACATAAATGCCAGTCCCATCTCTAACACTTAAGTTTTTTTAAATAATAAATAAGTAACTTATACTCTCCAAGCCATATTTTTTTCCTTCTGTAAAATCAAGAAAATAGTAGCACTTACCTTAGAGGTGGATGCTAAAGATAATTCATGCAAATAATTAGAGCATTATCTCTTAAATACTCAATGAATGCTGGATGCTGTATCACATGGTGGTTAATAGCATCAGTCCTGGAGCCTGACTGCTTGACTTGTATAGTCCAGGTTCTACTGCTTTCTAGAATGATTGTCTGGGATTTAATGTCTTCACCTTCAGATTAGACATGACATAATTTCTTCTTTTGTAAGGTAGTCATGTAGATTAAGTGAATTAATGCATTAATAAATGTTATCTGTATTACTACTAATATCAATATTACATTGAGTACCCACACATTTCTACTGTGCTTTCTCCTCTTTATCAATCTACCTATCTATTGGTTGTTCTTGGGCCTGAAACTTGTGTAATTGCATAGTACCGTGTGCCCAGAAGGGCTCTACACTTGGTTTAATGCTCTACTATTGCTATCTTCAAATTCCTAATAATTTTATTTCCTGATTACTTCCCTTTTACTGCTCTGTATTCACTCATTCAACAAATAACTATAGAACACTTACTATGTATTGGCTTCTGAGTTTGGTTTCACATCTTTACAACAGCTCATGCCCTGATTTCTGAACCTCACACACCATGCTGACAGCTTACATTTTATAAATGGAGCCTGATGGGACGAAGAAGCATGTTGGTGAGCAGAGGAGACACATGTGAAATGTGTGTCTGTAGGTGGTGGTTGCTCCATATACACATAATGACACGATGGGTACAGAATTCCTGAAGACCTGTGATACATTCAAGTTCAGTGAGACTCAAAGCAAGTACAAGGTAAGCATATTCCATCTATAACAGGAATAAATGGGGATACTGATAGCCCCAGGAAGCCATGCTTTCTATTTGAACCATAAATTTCTTAGAAGGCAGAAAGAAGACTGTATTATCCTAAGAAACATGAGCGACCAATGAACCGTATCATATATTTTCTTATTTATGTTATTTTGCTGTCTTAATCAAACACATCCATCGAAGTTAGAAGGAAAAGGAAAGATGAGGCAACCATAGTTTCTTTTCTTTTCAGTGTTTCCTTATTTATTAGTAAGCTGAAGGTAAAGAGGGTTTGTAGAATGGGCACATATCAAGAAGTGAAAACAAAAAAGAACAAACTGTTGTTGGTTTTGTGCAATGTTTCCACTGGTCTAGTGCGGGTGAAATACATATGTCTGTATGACTGTGTACAATGATTCTACATACTAGTTAAATGCTTCTGTACTTGCATTTAAAACTGGCATTCTCAAATATAAAGATGAGTGATAAAAGTCATGCTGAAAATGTAAAATGTTAAGTTTTGCTTACTTAGAATGACATTAAGTAGCAAATAAAAACCACCATAACAAGTTGAGAACAAGGGAGACTGTAGAAAAAAGAAAAATCTTTATATTTTAGTACCCTAAATAGAAAACTTTATAGTTTAGTACCCTTTAAAGGTACTTAATAGTACCCTTAAAAAACACCTTTTTTCTTGCTTTTTTGAGCAAAAGGCTCTACATTTTCATTTTGCACTGAGTCCCACAAATTATGTAGCTGCCTCAATTGGATGGGTCAATTCCTTCATTTAACAGATATTTCTAAGATATGCTATCATGTTGCAGGGTCTGAATTTTATTCAGAATATTTTGTAACAAAGAGTTCAAGCCTCTGTCCCTTCGCCCTCCCCTCCCCTCCCCTTCCCTTCCCTTCCCTTCCCTTTTTCCCTTGCCTTCCCTTCTTCCCTTGCCTTCCCTTGCCTTGCCTTCCCTTCTTCCCTTGCCTTGCCTTCCCTTCCCTTCCCTTCCCTTGCCTTGCCTTCCCTTCCCTTCCCTTCCCTT
>NW_012109097.1:224026-243731 GCF_000951045.1 Mandrillus leucophaeus
CCTTCCCTTCCCTTCCCTTCCCTTCCCTTCCCTTCCCTTCTTTTTGAGACAGAGTTTTGCTCTTGTCACTTAGGCTGGAATGCAATGGCGTAACCTCAGCTCACTGCAACCTCCACCTCCTGGCCTTGAGCGATTCTCCTGCCTCAGCTTCCCGAGTAGCTGGGACTACAAGCACGTGCCACCATGCCCAACTAATTTTTGTATTTTTAGTAGAGATGAGGTTTTACCATGTTGGCCAGGCTGGTCTTGAACTCCTGACCTCAGGTGATCTGCCCATTTCAGCCTCCCAAAATGCTGGGATTACATGCATGAGCCACCAAGCCTGGCCAAACCTCTGTTTCTGAATTCCGCTGGCTGGGCTGGCATTGTCTACCAAGAGATTCACTCATTCCTTCATTTGCTCATTCAACAAATATTTAGAGAACACCTATCACATGCTGGGTCTTGAGTTTGGTTTAACATCTCTTGGACACTCATGCCCAGTCCTCTGAACCCCATTCACCACACCGACATCGTCTTAGCATCTATCACTTGCTATTATAACTTAATTTGTTCCATATTGCCATGTGGGGAATAATAACTATGTGTCGTTTTTCTTAAGTTTTTGGAAAGAAACACTTGCATCCTACTGACAATAAGAAGTAGGCCTGACATCCAAACATGGGCCTCCTCATTTCTGGCTTAGTGTACTCCTCAGGCTTCCTCCCAGCCTCCACCCCTTTCCCACCATAGGTGGGACATCTCAAATATTTATCAATTTTACTTGTCTTCTAAGAAAGGCAGAATGGAGCTCTAGTGATAAGGAAAAGTGAATGTTAATGAAATAAGTTAAAGAAGTCTGTAAATTATAAGAACATGGTGAAAAGTGTGCTGAAGTAAGAACAGCTGAGCAGAGGGTTTTGTGTACTTTCTAAACATTTGCTCCCTTGCTGTTGTCCTCAGAGACCTATTTGCTTCTCTTTGCAGTCTGGCTTGATCCATTTATTTTCATTTGAATGTTTATTTCTGTTTTTCTTTCTTCATTTTCTATGTATCCTTCAGTAATTCCTGACAAGGTGATTTTACCCTCATGTTCTCTTGGCTCTTATTTCATTATCTTTCAAGAGAATGAAACATTCTACTTTATCTGGAAGAAGAAAAGTATAGGACTTCACAAAACTTTCCATCTTGCAGATTGAAGAAAATATTTTTTGCTGCTATATTAGGAAAAATGGAAAGATCATAGAATGAAGAGAGATCATTCATATTAAAAAAAGATAAAACACATCTTAATTAGAACCATTGTCACCAAAAGCATGTCTGAATACATTATCTTCAAATTAAAATACCACGGATTTTGAAACAGATGTCCCTTTAAGCCAACTTGTAGTAATAACATTTATCAGGTTTGTTCAAGGAAAATAAAGCTGAAATATTTCTAGATGTTTTTAATGGAAGCATTGAAAATAAGTAACACTTGAGTATTGTGTTATCTTACAAACAGAGAAATTGACTCTTAAAAATATACAACATGCTTGAATATTTCACCCAAGTGCAAATTGTTTTCTGGAAAATATTATTTACACAGAAATGTTTTTAAGAACTTAGTTTAACTGGGAATTTAGAGAGCTGTGCAGTCAGATCTACTAAAATTTTCCTTTGGTGATAATGTCAGCTTCAATTAAAGACAGGTTCAAATTTAAACTCAAGATAAGAAGTTTATTTAATAACAAGACTATCTAGTTTAAGGATTTCGTGGAGACCATGTTTTCAGACAAACTGTGTCTTATATTGTAAGACTTAGAGGAGATCATTAGTGAGTGTAAGTTTAAAGAGAAAAGGTAATGGCCACTCTCAGTCTTATATAAGGCCCCATGGACTGATTTTTCAATATGTGCTTCATGGAGATACTGGGGCCTCTTGCATGGCACTGGTAAGGCTTCTGCAGGGTAAGCCAGTAAATCACATCTCTTTGGTACTTCTCCTTTTCTTGAAAGTTTCCCTCCTTCCTTATGCTCTCACTGCAATTTCTGATGGTCAGGCATATGCCCAAAGATTCACAGGCATGGATCCTGAATTAGATAGATTAGCTTTGCCTACTTTTAATTAAATGCAACAATTTCTTCAATATAACTACTTTCCAAGAACTCCATCCCTGCTGGTCTGAACAATTCCTGTTGTCATTGAGTTAGGAATTTCCCTTCTCTCCACTCATTTAATTGAAAACTGAAAAAAATTATTTACTTATATATGCTCTTCCCTCGATGACAAATTTTAGAAATATGTAAAGTCTGATTCACATATTTAAATGGAGAAAATGTGGTAGAAATATGGAGACCAAGATATGAGAGACCATTGGGAAGGAAGAGCAATGTGAGTTGGTGATTGCCCTGATGTAGGCATGGAAGAGCCATCGAAGATGATTTCAAGTCTTAATGTCTTGAGAGATTTTATGACAGAGTAGGTGGGAGTCAGCTTAAATGATTCAAAGAAATCCAAAGGGACTACAATTGAGAAAGGATCACTAAATTTGTTCATTTAGAAGTCACTGGTAATATTTGAGTGGCCATTTCAGTAGAATTACAGGGGCAGTTATTCTCCTTCAAGGAGAGTGGACCTTGAGGAAGCAGAAGCAGAGATTATAAATTGTACACTCACAAAACAGCAGTGTGGCAGGAGGAGCCAATGGAGTCAAGTTTTGTCCTGATATTGAAGACCTGAGCGTGATTGCAGAGAGTGGGGAGAAGCAGTTGACAGTGTCGGAGGGAGGGAATACCAGGGAAATAATGATCATGAAAGGAGAAGGGAAAGACAAAAGCAATCTCGAAGATGGGTAAGGAAATGCTATTCTCTGTAATAGGAGGGAAGAAAGATGAGATGTGCCTGGCATTGTGCTAAGTGCTTCACGTGTGTCTTTCGTTTAATCCTTACAACATCCATAAAACACTCAGATCATTGTTGCTATTTCATAGCGTAGGAAACTGAGGCTTGGAGATTTAAATTACATACTTAATAAATTCGGAGCCAGTATTAAACCCAGGTTTCTTTGATTCCAGAGCATGGGCTTATCACAACAGCACTGACATAAAATTGCCTGTATTTAACTATTTTTGACCTGTAAAATGGCCATTTTATATGGTCCAACTTAATAGAATTAGTTGAAGTATATAAGAAATAAAGTGGAAAGACTTTTGTTTGATGGCCTTCATATTGGTGAGGAGTCTACTGGTAAACCACATAATCCACTCTGCTACTCTCTGAGGAGAAATAATGTGACCAATGATATTGTTTGGCTCACAGAATCTCTAGGAGGGTTCCAGAGCCGAGCCATGAAGCTCCACAGCCAGGAACAGTTCCACCACACCACGGGGCCCATTCTGGAATCTCAAACACAAAATGACAGAGACCAAACTCATCATTTTTCACCCTAAAGGTGACTTTTGTTAATGACATTGCTGCAATTACTATTGTTAATGTGAGTTTTGTTAATGACATCAGTGCAGTCACTATTAGTGCAGCTGAACTGTCATGAAGGCTTGGAGTTATCTCATCATAATACAGTGGATTCACTGAGCGGCTGGTTAATCCATTTCATCCCCCTATCTACCCTGTCATCGGACACTTTCAGGCTGATACATCTGCCATTGATTTTCTTATAATTCTACCTGGACTGTTTTTCTCCCGGATTCTGCCTGTTTTCTAAGTTTTCTTTGTTTTTTTGTTTTCTTTCAAACATCAGTTCTTCCAGGAAGCTTTTCATCATCTCCAGAGGCAGAATCATCGGCCTCTCTGTGACCTCACACAACCCTGTTCTTGATCATGGTGCGGATCTCATGGGTCCTCCCTTTAAAGTGTTGGTATGAATGCTGGCTCTCTCTGGCTTTTCTTCCACAGGGCAAGTCCATGCTCCCTTCTGTTTGTTGTGTTGTTACCCATGTCATCCAAAACTGTGACTTATAGCAGCTGTTCAGTACTTGTTTATTGAAAATTCAGCAAACTTTTTATTAGCTCCAAGGGCTGACAAAGTGGTTAGTAACAGTATCTGGTTTAATATTTAGACAAAGAAATAAAAATGGATTATCTAAAATTAGAAAATAGCAGGTTTCAGAGTTTAGGAAAAACTAATGGGAGGAAAATGGAGAGAGAGCAAGAACATAAAAAGGCATTTAGAATATTTATTTAACAAACTTCTAATGAGTGCCCATGATATCCAGATAATATTCTAGGCACTGAAATTAGACAAGGTCCCCACTGTCATGGAGCCTCTATTCTAGGGTGGAGAGGGAGAGAGATGAGAAGCAAACAGGTATGTGAAACAGCAGGGGATGGAATGCCATGAGAAAAGGAAGGTGAAAACGCCTAGTGAATTGTGGGGGTAGCAGGTGCTACAGTGGGTGGTCGGTGAGGATCCTTTAAGCAGAGACCTGAATGAAGTAAGGGATTTCTGGGTGAAGAACATTTTAACAGAGGACTTCTAAGTGCCAAAGTGCGTGCTGATGTGCTTGAAGCATGCCTGACATGTTGGAGGAATAGCAAGTGGACCAATGTGGCAGGAGTTAGAATGAGTGAGAGAGAGAATGGTAGGAGATAGAGTTAAAGAAACAGTTGTATTGTGAATTGGGAGAACCACAAACACCTACCTTGCACCACTGAATATATTCAACTGCCATGCTATTCCTGTGCAAACAAGGCTTCTGACATTTATGGGATTTAATGATTGGGAGCAATGCTTTTGCATCCATATACTGCATTTCCGTAGAGTGCAAACAGCTCTACTTCCCACAAGTTAGCAGTATTGAAGTAGTACTTAAGTGTGGTAGGTGTCTGTTTCAGCTCCCCAGAAGGTAAGCTAGGTTGGGCCTGTAGTATGCGGCAGCTGCCTCCCAGTGAGGAGGGAGGAAGCTCACATTTGGCCTCAGTGCCTCATAGCATTGTCCAAACCAGCTTTACAGAGCTTTGTACTTTGTATTATGAAACTGTACTTTATCTGGCTTGCTCAATTCTTTATTTACTTAGAACTTCCAAGGGAACCAGGAAGTGGTGAGAGGCTCACCAGCTGCCCTGCAAAGGCACTGTCCAGAGGGCAGGTTTTCTGTGTCATTTTTCCCTAGATTTTTTTTCTGTTTTCAAACTCCGGAGTTTGTCAACCTTGGCAGTGTTGACGTTTTGGGCTAGACAATTCTTTGTTGTGAAGGGTTGCTCTGTGCACTGGGAGATGTTCAAGCTTTATCCCTGATCTCTACCCACTACTTGCCAATAGCAACCCCAGTCCCCAGACATAGCCAAAAGTCCAAGATATTTGCCAGATATCCCTGGGTGTCCAAATTGCCCATGGTAGAGAACCACTGTCTTAATGAGTACAAGAATCTTGGGGAATGAAGGATTCAAAAAAGAGATCAATAAACATATGTTTACACAAGCAGGTACTATCTTTCCTGGGACATCAGAGGCATTTTGTAGCATACTATTGTTTCCTTCCGAAAACTATAGGCAAGCTCCTCATTTTATATTTTTAAAGTTCCTTTTTTGGATATTTCTAAAGTCAAGGTTCAGTATAATCAATATATTTGAAAACCGTTTTTTTTCCCCCGAGTGAGAATAACAAGTCAGAAAAATAGCAAGACTTTGCTAGTTCCCCTGTCTGAACAGGCAGTTTTTCCTCCAGTCAAGATGGTAAATGGCTGGTGCACAACGATGAATTCAATGGTAGACTGTTGCTACATCTAGGTCAAATGGCTGTCTTTGGTATATATTCATCTTCCCCTTGTAGGCATTTCAAAGTGCAGAAAACCTTTCCTTTCTATCTTCTCTAGAGTTTCAGCAGCACATTCAGAATTACCACATGGATAGATTCCTTCAGGCTTTCTCAAAAGGAAAGGAAAAAACTGTTTGGGAAGTGGACTTTGACTTTTCAATGGTACTGTATTTGTTTTCCCCTCTTCACTCACTCATTAAAGGGATATAGGCATATGGGCCCAATGAACTGATTATGTAGAATAGGGCATTCCAGGTCGAGATGTCTTAAATGGACAGTTGTGATGAGTATACCAAAGTCATTTCCCAGAAACCTCATTTTTATGCCATTCCCATATTGACTTCATCCCTACTTATTAACCTTATTTGCTAGGGATCCTGTAATGAGCTGAGTTGTGTCCCCCACAAATTCATGTTGAAGCCCTAACCCCCAATGTAGCAGTATTTGGAGACAGGGCCTTTAAAGAGGCAATTAAGGTTAAATGAGGTCATAAGGGTGGGGCCCAAATTTAACAGGACTGGTGTTCTTATAAGAAGAGAAAGAGACACCGGAAGTATGCATGCACAGAGGAGAGGCCGTGTGAGGACTCAGCAGGAAGGCAGCCATCTGCAAGCTGGAAAGAAAGGCCTCACCAGTAAACAACACTGTTGGGACCTGGGTCTTGGGCTTTAGCTTACAGAACTATGAGAAAAATTTCGTTGTTTAAGCCACCCAGTCTGTGGTATTTGGTATAGCAGCACTAGCATAGTAATATAGGTCCCTAGCAGATAGCCAGCCATTCTATGACCTGTGGATATTACCAATATTTTTTCCATGCTTGCCTCCACTCCAGCAAATATCACCTTTCATCTAGGCCCCAGTGAGCACCTCTTTCCTCAGGAACATTTGCTTGCTATTCTGTCCTCATAGAACTCCCACTCTTGGATTTTTGTAGGATTTATACTTTCTAGCATGCAATTTGGCTGTCAAGTATACATTGTCAGGTATTTCCCTATAATTTAAATACTACTTTTTGTCCCTTAAATGTGTAAAAGATAAGCTTTTTCAACCCTCTCTCATTTCTATCAAGCAGTAGGCTTGCATTTCATAATAATGCCTAATGCCATTATAGTATTTTATTATTTTAAAGACATTTCACAGACCTCTTTTTAAGAACTTTCATAGACCTCTGTTTGAGTCATGCCAGCGTCTTCATTCACTTGATAGCTATAACTGATTTTAGGTAAGGGTAAACTGAGGCACAGAACTAGCATTTGAGGAAGGTCTTAGAGTTCTGGCATTGATCTGCCTGACCCCACTCTATCTGTGCTTCTGTCTTTTTACACCATGTCATTGACCATTTTGGACCTTAACTGAGCCCAGTGCTCCTAGAAAACAGGAACAATTAAGAAATCCTCCCACACACATCCTGTGTGCTCTCGGAAACAGCTTATTACAAACATGTAACTTGGATAAGACTCCCCATAATCCCCTTGTTTTTCTGCAACAAGGCCATACATACACCCTCCAAATGCTCCTTCTTTACTGCATAAATGATTAGCTGACATGTTTGTCTTCACTGACCAATCTGGATATGATGCCAGCTAAAGTGACTTCACCAAACTTTAGTCTGACTTCTTCTCTTCCTACAATCTCTGATCTTTGATCCTCCTTCAGCCCCAGCCAGCCTTGGAACGTGGACCGGACCAACCCCTCCTGAATAACCTCTTCTGAGAACCTGCAGATTGCAAGATTCTGTCAACTGTCTGATCACAAAGCCTGCCCATCCCATTCTCCTGTGCTGAGTTCTTTCTAGCCTTGTTTACTCCTCCCTAGAAAAGAAAATTCCCCCCTTTTTTGCCTAACCTTTGAGACTCTTGCAAATCTTTAGTTGGAGCTTTCTCCCTGTTGCAGTAGTTTTCTCCCCACATTGCAATAATCCTTTCTTTTTTAAAAAAATTATTTTTGAGTATGGTAAAATAAACATAACATTTACCCTCTTAATCATTTTGAAGTGTGCAGTTCCGTAGTATTTATATTTACATTATCTTGCAATCCAGAACTTTTTTATCTTGCAAAACTGAAGCTCGATTAAACAATAATTCCCCATTTCCTCCCCTACCCCGGCCCCTGGCAACTGCCATTTTACTTTCTGTCTCTATGATCTTGACTACTCTATGTATCTCATATAAATGAAATCATACAGTATTTGTCTTTCTGTGACTGGCTTATTTCACTTAGCACAATGTCCTCAAAGTTCAATTATGTCATAGCATGTGCCAGAATTCACTTCCTTTTTAAGGCTGAACAAATGATGGACACGGGTTGCTTTTGCCTTTTGGTTATTGTGAATAATGCTACTATAAACACAAATGTGTAAATATCTCTTTAAGACAGCTTTCAATTCTTTTTGATATATACTCAGAAGTGGAATTGCTGGATTATATGATAATTTTACTTTTAATTTTTTTATTTTGTTTGACCTTTCAGTCTTGGCAGCATATTGAATGGTTAGATAGCCTCAGATAACCTTTTATAATGATTTCTATGTCCTTTCTCACCAGAGCACTGCCTCTAAAATCATCAATGACTTTACAGAATTCAGAGCCTTTCAAAATTGAGGAGAGGCAACAAATAGTAACAAATTACTTTTAATTTGTTTTGCCCAGTAGCTGTACCACTTGACATTCCCACCAATAGTGCAGAAAGATTCCAGTTTCCTCACAGCCTTGCCAATTCTTGTTATTTATTTATTTATTTTGATAATAGTCATCCTAACGGGTATGAGAGGTTGCAGTCTTTTGAATTAAGTGTCTCTTTACCTGAGTCTACATTTATTTTTTGAAATTACTTTTGAAAATACAACCAAAGATTATTCAGAATAATAAGAGAGGAATCTTAAAGCTTAAACTTTACTGTGATGTATGTATTTTTTATTATGTATTTATCTGTTTTTCCTTATACATGCTCAACACAAAAAATTTTGGAATATACAGAAAAGTATGAAGAAGCAGTAAAAAAAATCATTCATCTTGTTAGCAATTAGAGGCAAACACAATTAGCATTTTAACAACCACACTTATGACCTGACAATGTAGAGGAGTATTCATTTTAATAAGCAATTTTTAGCACCTCTTCTATCCTGAGTTCTATAGTTTACAGTGAATATTTATGCAAAGTCATTAGAAAGGGGTAAGGAGGCCAAGGCCTAGAATGTTTTTCCCATACCCTTTTAAAGACATTTAACTCCTTAAAATTGGAGTGACTTAAATGAGTAGAATGGCCCTAAACAAAATATTGGGTTTTAACTTTCAAAAGCTTTCTTCTGTCTCTGAATCAGCTGTCCTCACTTTGCTTCCAGATGTCGAATTTAGATCCATATTCCACAGTTCAACAAATAATATTTGATTTTGCCTTTTCATTTTATATTACATTTAACAAATCCTTGAAATGCCAAAAGTGTTATGAATAACCCTCCTTCCTGCCCCCTCTGCACACACTCCAAAATAGAAAACCAAGTCTACATTATATTTTTCTTCATTATTAGAGCCTTTTGACTTTATTCTGCCCATTAGGGTTTATGTAAATTAACTCAGCAGTGTTTCGGTCCCAAGCGGGCACTATTGCCAGCATTGTTGCCACTGCTGCCTCTCCTCAATTTTGAAAGGCTCTGAACTCTGTAAAGTCGTTGATGATTTTAGAGGCAGTGCTCTGGTGAGAAATGACATAGAAATCATTATAAAAGGTTCTCTGAGGCTATCTAACCATTCAATATGCTGCCGAGACTGAAATGTCAAACAAAATATAGGGTATCTTCAAAGGATATCCTGAAAATAAGATGTAAACTTTCTTTTTCTTCTATGCGTTGCGATGCACTGTACTGGAATTGTATTAGTCAGAGCTCTTCAGAGAAATACAACCAATAGGAAATTATGTAATATGTAATATATAACATATGTGTAATATGTGCATACACATATAATGCATATGTAACATACATATATACATATAGTAATATATAAATACACATATGTAATATGTAATGTGTATATGTACAAACATGTTACATATATAACATATGTATATTTTATGTGTATTTAATATACATGTATTATTATATTTTATCATATATAGTATGTTATATGTATATATGTATATACAAATATAATATATAAACACATAGATGTACACATATAATATGCATTATGTATATTATATATGTAATATGTAATGTATATATATGCAATGTGCGTGTGTATATGTGTGTGTGTATATATGTGTGTGTGTATCTAAAAGACAGTAATTGACTAATGTGATTATAGAGGCTAAGAAGTCCCAACTGAATTTGAAGTTGGCATATGTTAGAAACTAGGCTGCACACTGATAAACTGAAACCATAGTGCTTTTTCTTTTTTTCTGTTTTTTTTTTTTGTGTTACCACCTGTCTATAGATAACACTATATTTACTTCCTTATGGCCTATGGCTTTTAACACCAATGTGAAACTACATTGTAATATGTGCTTTTGTTTGAGCGAAGATTTTCCATGTGAGTTGATTCGCGAATTGTAAATTTTTCTAGCCTTCACATATAGCCTAGTTCTAGGGATTTGCTTGAGTTTATTAAATTTTACAGTAGTAGAGCTGCTGCTGTGATAAACTTATATTTTCTGTTGACTCTAGAACTTGAGGAAATGGGTCATGGAAGACTTGAGGTTAGAAAAGTCACAGTTCTTGGAAATCTGAAGGAGCATATCATTTCTGGCAGATGTTTTTACCTTTATCTTTTGAAGGTAGATTCTGTTTTATAGTTAGGTACGTAGGCTAAATGTTTCTGGATGTAATGGAGCAGAATAGGAAGTACAAGGACCTGGGGGAAGAGATATGCTTTCATATATATTTTAAGATTTTTATTTCCTGTGGATCGATAGAGAAGAAGTTTACTTTAGAAAAAAATTAAATTTATAATGTGAAGAATTTCATATTATTAAAATTTTAGGCATTTTGGAAAACATAAAATTCGAACATTTATATTATTGAGGTTGTATTTTCTGAATCATCTTCATGCTTGGTCCATGTCACTTAACCCTTTTACATGTGGAAATGGGATAGAGTCATGTCTTAGGCTGTGTACAGTATGGCTTTTGGATAAATATAATTAATATTTAGTCCTAACTCATTTGATAGGCTTCTAAGACAATACAAAAACGTATTTTTAAACCAAGAAGAGTTCTACCTTATTCCATTGATTCCAGCAGATACACAGAATCAGTGTCAAGATTTAAAACAACTAGGCATAGCTTTTTGATTGACCATCCCTGCATCCCCCTATATGAACACTGGGGCTTACAGGAAAAAGAACAAAATGTGATACATTATTAGCCTTAATGCTCCCCTTTCATACTTTTTCCAAGGATGGGTCAAAATTATAAACAAGGACATGTATTGGGCCAAACTGGTAGAAGGTAGAGTTTTTGACAAGGAACTGAGTAAAATGGTCAAGACTTAGGTTTCTGCCTGACACGTCATAGTATTTTTTGCCTGCCCTCTTCTTTTGCAATAAGATCCTAGTTGCCCATAGATCACTCTTCTTTCTGTGTGGTCTGGATGAAATGATCACGCAAGATGCCCCAGTCCTCTCTACAATGATGGGTAGGGACTCAAGCAAGACCAACAGAGTCCTTCTGGGAGTTTGATTTTAGACTCGTACTCCTTTTCCTTCATCACTAAGACACACATGGTTTCAACGACTAGGGACCCACTTATTGAGAAATGTTATTAGATTTTTTTAAATTCAGAAAGAGTGATTCCAAGGTGGAAAATTGTTGGAGCTGAGCCATTTAGAGGCCAGAGACGTCATAAAGAGACCCTTCCTGGGATGCTGCTCCCCAGACCCTCAGAGCTGTCCTAGTTCTTGCCTTTCCTTAGGATTCTGTGAAGTACTTCATTTTCTTCCAGTTGTGATTATGCTAGTCAGAGTATGTTCTCATGCGTGTGATGTGAGCCCCAACTAACTGGTATGCTCCTGATGTCTCCTTTTGAGCTGACTTTCTCTGGATCAACTTTAGTTTGCTCTCTGCTCTTCTCATGTCTATGGAGTGGCATACCTTCCTTGGAGAGGGCTATGGAAAGGGGCTGAGTAGGCTGCTTTGGTTGATTTTAGTTCAGGCTTTGGGCTAGAGGCACCAAAAGAGTCTCTTGACCATCACATAACCCAGTCTTGTTTATCAGGGCTAGAGGTTCTTGATGGAACTTCAGACAAATCCATATAACAACCAAAAATGAGCTTTTGCTTCCCTTGCTTTCTTTGAGTATATTTTGCTTGTTATGGACTGAATTGTGTCTCCCCAAATTCACATGATGAAATGCTGTCCACCAAGTTGATGAAATTTGGAGATGGAGCCTTTGGGAGATAATTAGATATAGAAATGAGGTCACAAGAGTGCGGTTGTAACGGACTATCCCCATTTTTCTAGGAGGTAGTTTAATTTTTAAAACTATTGTCTCTTCTTTTCTCTTTTCTTCTTTTCCCCTCTTCCCCGACCCGCCTCTTTCTACTTAGCCCTTTAGAAAAGTAAACATAACTTTCACCTCCCCCTCACCAGACATTCCCTACAGGGCAAGTTCATTTAATTATGTGCTCCAAGATGGATCTCTCCTGGAGAGTTGACACTTGATTTGCAGACCAAAGTATGCCCCATGGAACTCTCACCTCCAGGGGACTGCCTGTGAACTCTCACCCTCCAATGGGGGTGGAGGGGTGATCTCCTTGGAAGTCACACCCACCAGGAGGCCATGTCAAAAGCATGCCAACTTGACCACTTTTACAACTTACTTCTGCCCAGGAAGGTGCCATCTCATCTGTCTGGTAGGTATGGCACCAAGCTAGCAAGAGGAGCCCCTATCCTTGCTTACTCCCTTCCCTACCCCATAGAAGTGCCTGCTTTCTGCTCCAGAAGTGAAATGGCACATTTAAAGGCAGGATGATTTGTGCCCCTTCCCCCAAGCTAGCTTTGGAATAAATTCACTTTATTTTTGGACCAGACCTCGCTCTTGTTAATTGGACTCTGTATGTTGTGAGCAACTAACCTGCTTTTCAGTTACAGGGTCTTTTTGTTGGAATTAGTGCCCTCAAAGAAGAGACAACAGAGAGCTTGTTCTTTCTCTCCCCAGGAGCATGCACCAAGGAAAAAGCCAAGTGAGCACACAGTGGGATGGCGGCTGTCTGCAGCCCCCCTGGAAGAGGATCCTTACCAGAACCCACCATGTTGGCACCCTGACCTTGGACTTCCAGTCTCCAGAATTATGAGAAAATAAACATCTGTTGTTTAAGCCACTCAGTCTGCGGTGTTTTGTTATGGCATCTTAAGGTAAGACATAATTCATGAACTTCTAGTAGGGCTAGGTGGCAGTTGAGGGAGAAGAATTCTAATCTAATGTCACTAGAGATATGACTAAATAAATTCACTATCTTGAGTTATTACACAAAACTTGATGAGATTGGGAAGTACATATTATTGCCAACCTACAGCGGCGTAAGCTGTTGCTCAGAATCTATATGATATGACTACATCAGAACTCAGGCAACTTAGTCTAGAACTCTGTCTTCTGCATTCTTGAGGCCACTTCACATGTTTTGATTGACTGTGGACAGAGGAGCTGTTCTAGAGATTTTAAGAGTAGGCTAGCTGTTGGGAAGGAATTGTTTGTCAAGTGTCCCTAGTCCCTGCTCTCACATACTGTAAATAATCCACTCATATTTTCTAGGCGTTCCTTGCAAGTTTTAGGTTGAGCCATACTGCAATGCTATCTGGTAGGTGAAGAAATGTCAAATATCAGCTATTTTATGTAATTCAACCAAAGCCATTGAGAGATGGAGCCCATCCCTCACTACTCTGCTTTCTCAGCTACACTGTTCTGCTTGCTGTGCTTCACCCAGGAATGTTCTTGCCTCAGGGCCTTTGAACTATTGTTGTTTCTATCTTGACTGGCATTCTTTTAGATAGCCACTCCCATCCTCACTTCAGAAGTTTTATGGAAACATTACCTCCTCCAAGAGGTCTTCCTTCACTATCCAGTTTAAAATTTCCATCCCCTATGCTGGCAAAACACTTTTTGTGAAACTCAATTCTCTGCTTTATTGTTTTCCCTTTAGAATTCACTACTAATTTACATATACAGTTATTTATTTTTATGTATTGTCTTCAATAGTATAAGGTAAACACCAAGAGAGCAGCAATTTTAGTTTGTTTTATTCACTGCTCTATCTCCAGCATTTAAAATAGTGCCTGACACATAGTAGGTGTTCAAAAATATATATTGGATAAATAAGTGTGGACTGACTGGTGGTAGCCATAAATCCATGGCCCCAGATCTTTGAGAACACCACACCACTGATGTCCACTTTGGTGGCATGTAAGGATTGTGGAGGTCTCTGTAGGTATGGAACAGAACAAGGAGACAGGATTGTTGTCCATTCCTTTCTTATGATAAGAAATGGCTTTTGTCTCTCTTATATGTTGGGTTTCAGGTGAGATTTCATTAGGAAAAAGGTTTGTGGACATTTCAAAACATTCTGATATGGAATGACAGAAAAGTTTATAATTGACCATGTAGTTCTGAGCCTAAAATATTGTGAATAATCAATGTTTCTTCACCACTCCACAAGGAGAATATAAGGGATGGGGTATGAGAGTCAGCCACAAAATCTCCAAATTCAATGAGCTTCATATCTGAGAGATTTTAAAAATTGTTCATGAAATGTAAAAGCTATTATATTTAAACAAATTCTTCAAAACTTCCTCTTCTTCATCCCCCAGATATATTGTTCTATATTAACTGTCAATGTGATTGAAAATTCCAGCAGTGTTATCTATCATATATTTCTTTTTTGTTTGAAAATTGACAAGTGCTAGACTGGCCAGAAGCAAAGTTAAATGGGCATTAAGAATAACAGTTTGTAGTCCACATTCTCTCAATTTTGTGTATTTTCAACTCATTTTAAAATACACAATGACATGTGTATTACATGTTAAGACCATGATATAAAGACATTAGAAGAATCTGTGTGAAAGCAAGAGGGTGAGCCATGTACAAAAAATAATCAAAATATGTCTGTCTCTATTTGTTCTCTCAGTAACGTGGCCCAGAACCCTGTCTCATAGGCGCCTGTGGTAATCTAACAAACTGATTTTATACCTGAGGTAATAACAGCCAGAGATCTGCAGGGTCAGACAGCTAAACACTCAGCAGAGTGAAGATTAGAAAATGGATCATTGAATGCCACCCAATCCCTCTTTTTCCTGTGGTACATTACTTCCCTCTTAAAAATCCTTCACAATGGACATAAATACTTTATATGTTAAATAGAAGTTTTATTCCAAAGATGGCTGAATAGAAACACCTCCAGTCTGCAGCTCCCAGCGTGAGCGTCGCAGAAAATGGGTGATTTCTGCATTTCCAACTGAGGTACCAGGTTCATCTCACTGGGGCTTATCAGACAGTGGGTGCAGGACAGTGGGTGCAGTGCACCGAGCGTGAGTCCAAGCAGGGCGAGGCATCGCCTCACCCAGGAAATGCAAGGGGTCAGGGAATTCCCCTTCCTAGCCAAGCAAAATAGTGACAGATAGCACCTGGAAAATCGGATCACTCCCACCCTAAAACTGCACTTTTCCAATGGCCTTAGCAAAGGGCACACCAGGAGATTATATCCCGCGCCTGGCTCAGAGGGTTCCACGCCCACGGAGCCTCGCTCATTGCTAGCATAGCAGTCTGAGATCCAACTGCAAGGTGGCAGCGAGGCTGGGGGAGGGGCGTCCACCACTGCTGAGGCTTAAGCAGGGAAACAAAGTGTCCGGAAGCTCCAACTGGGTGGAGCCCACCACAGCTCAAGGAGACCTGCCTGCCTCTGCAGACTCCACCTCTGGGGGCAGGGCATAACCGAACGAAAGGCAGCAGAAACCTCCCCAGATTTAAATGTCCCTGTCTGACAGCTTTGAAGAGAGTAGTGGTTCTCCCCGCATGGAGCTTGAGATCTGAGAATGGACAGACTGCCTCCTCAAGTGGGTCCCTGACCCCTAAGTAGCATAACTGGGAGGCACCCCCCCAGTAGGGGCAGACTAACACTTCACACAGCCGGCTGCTCCTCTGAGACAAAACTTCCAGAGGAAGGATCAGGCAGAAACATTTTCTGCTCAGCAACATTCGCTGTTCTGCAGCCTCCACAGCTGACACCTAGGCAAACAGGGTCTAGAGTGGACGTCCAGCAAACTCCAATTGCCGCTGAGGGTCCTGACTGTTAGAAGGAAAACTAACAAACAGAAAGGACATCCACACCAAAACTCCATCTGTACGTCACCATCATCAAAGAACAAAGGTAGATAAAACCACAAAGTTGGGGGAAAAACAGAGCGGAAAAACTGAAAATTCGAAAAATCAGAGTGCCTCTCCTCCTCCAAAGGAACGTAGCTCCTCACCACTAATGGAATAAAGCTGGACGGAGAATGACTTTGATGGGTTGAGAGAAGAAGGCTTCAGATGATCAAATTCTCCGAGCTAAAGGAGGAAGTTCGAACGCATGAAAAAGAAGTTAAAAATCTTGTAAAAAGATTAGACGAATGGCTAACCAGATTAACCAATGCAGAGAAGTCCTTAAAGGACCTGATGGAGCTGAAAACCATGGCACAAGAACTATATGATGAATGCACAAGCTTCAGTAGCCGATTCGATCAACTGGAAGAAAGGGTATCAGAGAGATGGAAGATCAAATGAATTAAATGAAGTGAGAAGAGAAGCTTAGAGAAAAAAGAATACAAAGAAATGAACAAAGCCTCCAAGAAATATGGGACTATGTGAAAGACCAAATCTACATCTGATTGATGTATCTGAAAGTGATGGGGAGAATGGAACCAAGTTAGAAAACACTCTTTAGGATATTATCCAGGAGAACTTCCCAAACTAGCAAGGCAGGCCAACATCCAAATTCAGGAAATACAGAGAATGCCACAAAGATACTCCTCAAGAAGAGCAACTCCAACACATATAATTGTCAGATTCACCAAGGTTGAAATGACGGAAAAAATGTTAAGGGCAGCCAGAGAGAAAGGTTGGGTTACCCTCAAAACGAAGCCCATCAGACTAACAGCTGATCTCTCAGCAGAAGCTCTAAAAGCCAAAAGAGAGCGGGGACCAATATTCAATATTCTTGAAGAAGAGAATTTTCAACCCAGAAGTTCGTATCCAGCCAAACTAAGTTTCATAAGTGAAGGAGAAATAAAATCCTTTACAGACAAGCAAATGCTAAGAGATTTTGTCACCACGAGGCCTGCCCTACAAGAGCTCTTGAAGGAAGCACTAAACATGGAAAGGAACAACCGGTACCAGCCACTGTAAAAAACATGCCAAATGTAAAGACAATTGATGCTAAGAAGAAACTGCATCAACTAACGAGCAAAATAACCAGTTAATATCATAATGTCAGGATCAAATTCACACATAACAATATTAACTTTAAATGTAAGTGGGCTAAATGCTCCAATTAAAAGACATAGACTGGCAAATTGGATAGTCAAGACCCATCAGTGTGCTGTATTCAGGAGACCCATCTTATGTCCACAGACACACATAGGCTCAAGATGAAGGGAAGGAGGAAGATCTACCAGGAAAATGGAAAACAAAAAAAGGCAGGGGTTGCAATTCTAGTTTCTGATAAAATAGACTTTAAACTAACAGAGACCAAAAGAGACAAAGAAGGCCATTACATAATGGTAAAGGGATCAATTCAACGAGAAGAGCTATCTATCCTAAATATATATGCACCCAATACAAGAGCACCCAAATTTTTAAAGTAAGTCTTTAAAGATCTACAAAAAGACTTAGACTCCCACACAATAGTAATGGGAGACTTTAACACCCCACTGTCAACATTAGACAGATCAATGAGATAGAAAGTTAACAAGGATATCCAGGAATTGAACTCAACTCTGCACCAAGCAAACCTAATAGACATCTACAGAACTCTCCACCCCAAATCAACAGAATATACATTCTTCTCAGCACCACATTGCACCTATTCCAATATTGACTACATAATTGGTGGTAAAGCACTCCTCAGCAAATGTAAAACAGAAATTTTAACCAACTGTCTCTCAGACAACAGTGCAATCAAACTAGAACTCAGGATTAAGAAACTCAATCAAAACTGCTCAACTACATGGACACTGAACAACCTCCTCCTGAATGACTACTGGGTACATGATGAAATGAAGGCAGAAATAAAGATGTTCTTTGAAACCAATGAGAACAAAGACACAATGTACCAGAATCTCTGGGACACATTTAAAGCAGTGTGTAGAGGGAAATTTATAGCACTAAATGCCCACAAGAGAAAGCAGGAAAAATCTAAAATTGACAGCCTAATATCACAATTAGAAGAACTAGAGAAGCAAGAGCAAACACATTCAAAAGCCAGCAGAAGGCAAGAAATAACTAAGATCAGAGCAGAACTGAAGGAGATAGAGACATAAAAAACCCTACAAAAAATCAATGACTCCAGGAGCTGGTTTTTTGAAAAGATCAACAAAATTGATAGACTGCTAGCAAAACTAATAAAGAAGAAAAGAGAGAAGAATCAAATAGACGCAATAAAAATTGATAAAGGGGATATCACCACCGCCCCCACAGAAATACAAACTACCATCAGAGAATACTATAAATGCCTCTATGCAAATAAACTAGAAAATCTAGAAGAAATGGATAAATTCCTCGACACATACACCCTCCAAGACTAATCCAGGAAGAAGTTGAATCTCTGAATAGACCAATAACAGGCTCTGAAATTGAGGCAATAATTAATAGCATACCAACCAAAAAAAAGTCCAGGACCAGACGGATTCACAGCTGAATTCTACCAGAGGTACAAGGAGGAGCTGGTGCCGTTCCTTCTGAAACTATGCCAAACAACAGAGAAAGAGGGAATCCTCCCTAACTCATTTTATGAGGCCAACATCATCCTGATACCAAAGCCTGGCAGAGACACAACAAAAAAAGAGAATTTTAGACCAGTCTCCCTGATGAACATCGATGCAAAAATCCTCAATAAAATATTGGCAAGCCGAATCCAGCAACACATCAAAAAGCTTACCCACCATGATCAAGTGGGCTTCATCCCTGGGATGCAAGGCTGGTTCAACATATGCAAATCAATAAACATAATCCAGCATATAAACAGAACCAATGACAAAAACCACATGATTATCTCAATAGATGCAGAAAGGTCCTTTGACAAAATTCAACAGCCCATCATGTTAAAAACTCTCATTAAATTCGGTATTGATGGAACGTATCTCAAAATAATAAGAGCTATTTATGACAAACCCACAACCAATATCATACTGGATGGGCAAAAACTGGAAGCATTCCCTTTGAAAACTGGCACAAGACAGGGACGCCCTCTCTCACCACTGCTATTCAGCATAGTGTAGGAAGTTCTGGCCAGGGCAATCAGGTAGGAGAAAGAAATAAAGGGTATTCAATTAGGAAAAGAGGAAGTCAAATTGTCCCTGTTTGCAGATGACGTGATTGTATATGTAGAAAACCCCATCTGCTCAGCCCAAAACATCCTTAAGCTGATAAGCAACTTCAGCAAAGTCTCAAGATACAAAATCAATGTGCAAAAATCACAAGCGTTCTTATACACCGATAACAGACAAACAGAGAGCCAAATCATGAGTGAACTCCCATTCACAATGGCTTCAAAGAGAATAAAATACCTAGGAATCCAACTTACAAGGGATGTGAAGGACCTCTTCAAGGAGAACTAAAAACCACTGCTGAACGAAATAAAAAAGGATACAAACAAATGGAAGAACATTCCATGCTCATGGATAGGAAGAATCAATATCGTGAAAATGGCCATACTGCCCAAGGTAATTTACAGTTTCAATGCCATCCCCATCAAGCTACCAATGAGTTTCTTCACAGAATTGGAAAAAACT
>NW_012109097.1:245074-290290 GCF_000951045.1 Mandrillus leucophaeus
AATGGATGCAGCACACCAACATGGCACATGTATACATATGTAACAAACCTGCATGTTGTGCACATGTACCCTAGAACTTAAAGTATAATAAAAAAAATAAAAAAATCTATTAAATATATTTAAGAAAAAAATGCTTTATATATTAATACAGAGCTCTGCTTTAGTGAAAATGTATACATAGAAACCATTTAACACAAATTTTAACCACCTTTATCTTGACTACGAATAGAAAAGGAACATGCTAAGTGAAATAAACATTAGTTGAATATTAACAATGATGAATAGAAGAAATATCATTTATCATACAACTGAAAACATGTAAAACACCAGGAGAAAATAGATGGGAATTGAAAAAAGAAAAGAAATTCATGTGACAGTTAGAAGAGAGTGAACGAAATTCTAGTTAGTAAGGACGAAAACATCCATTAGGAAGGTGAGGAGAGCTTAAGGGACCAGTGACCACTTAGAATGCAGATTACAGGTGATGGGTGCAGCAAACCACCACGGCGTGTGTATACCTATGTAACAAATCTGCACGTTCTGCACATGTATCCCAGAACTTTAAGTATATATTAAAAAAAGAGTGTAAAATGCAGCTATTGTAGTGAAATGAGCTCCTTGGTGTAGCTTTTTCTTGCCCTTACATCATCTGTGTTAAACAAACATAATGGTTCTTAACCGGTTTTTATTGAGAGGCCTTTTCAAAATCTAGGTAAAATTATAGACTTTCTTCCAGAAAAAAAGCCCATTGGCATAATGTATTTAAGGGCCACTAACCGGTGTGCAAAGATAACTTTCCCATTTGCCTGTAACTGAATTTCATCTCTATTGCAAGCCTGCATTCTGGCTGATAGCAGGACCTTATCCAGCTACTGCTAAAAAACTATCCCTTTAGTGACTTCTCTACGATTTGGGATTTAAAATAACAAATCGTGGTATTTTCTCTCCTCTTTCTCCTTCTGGGGGTTACTTCTAAAGTCTGGGGCTCTGCTTGTGCTTGATCTGCTCTGAGCTGATACCTGCTGAGATGTAGAGTGGCATTTTGGGGCTTCTGCTCATTGGTGCCCCTCACCAAGACAGATGTGTCCCCATCTTGCTCCAGTTACAGGGTCCCTGCTGCATTTGCTGCTGAGTCCTTTTGTCCTGACTACTGGATTATTTCCTGCTATATATATATTTTATATGTAAAAATTGTATATATGTATAATATATGTGTATATGTAAAATATAATATTTTACATAGTTTACATATATTATTTCCAAATATCTGTGTTTATTTGAGATGGTTTATTGGTAGTAGTTAGGTTAGGTTCTAGTATTAGAATGCAGGCTTGAGACAGAGATTAAGTTCAGTTATAGATAAGTAAGGCAAGTTACATTTTGCAAACTAGTGATCAATATATACATCTACAGATATTTAAAAATCATGAAAAAATATATATGTGTAGGTATATATACAGATATTTGAAAATTATAAATATACCTTAGTTACTTCAAAGTAAATTTAATATCATGAAATTCTTCATGTAACATATGTATAACTCCCTTCTCCCAGTAAAAATGCTGGTTACCAACAATATCAATCCATTAATTCATTATAAAATCCTAAAATACACACAGAATAGTTTTAGAATTACAACAATACCAATACCAAGCGAAAGCTACTAAATATGGTACAATTTATTTGCAATTCTTTTGTTATCTTAAATTATATCCTACTAAACCTATGTGTGTTCAAATATGCTACAATTATCTTCTCTATAGTTATCAGTTTTTATGCAGTTAAGATTGTTTGTTCCTGTTAGTACAATTTTAGAGCTTGACTTTTTTTCACTCTTTTCATTTAATTTTAGGTTTTTGAATATATAAATTGTTAATATGTTTTAAAATCCCCAACTATTTACCGTGTCTACTCTTCTGTCTCCCTGACTTCCCCATCCCTTCTTCTCCATCCCCACTCATCCCCTATTGTAAGTCATTTTCATTACTTTTTCATTTACCCATTCTAAAATAAGAAAATACATATACCTATTGTTACATCCCCAGAAGGACAATGCTTTATGACCAAGTTTTTTATCCTGTTCCACTCAAAATCTCCCTGCTGTCAAGGAGAAGGGGAATTGGAAGAAGAGAGCTAGAGAGAAGTGTTAGAGGTGTCAGAAGTCCTGCACCTGCCCCACGCCCCAGGAAATGGAACAGAAAGAGCCACAGTTTTTCAGGCCCATGAGCCTAGGGAGGCAGGCAGGTTGGGAGATGGTTGAAAGGAGTGACATTGGACATGAATAGTTGGTGGTTCTTGGGGAGGGGCATGCAAGTGTTCTCTGCAATTTTTTCAACTTTTTTACAGGTTTGAAAGTTTTCTAGATAACAAATAAATTAAAAAAGGGAACTTCACACTATGAATTAATCGAGGCCTGGATAATGTTGTTTTGCACACAAAAAATGGTGAATACTTTAAACATAGACACAAGCACCAATGAGTGGCAGAGACGGAGTGGTACTCAGCTATTCGAGCTACACATCTTTCATACTTGTCATTAAATCCATGGTAAGCCACTTGCGGGCCCTGCCGGCTTCAGAACCTATCACAGAAAGTCACGACTGCAAATGCACTTGAGCACCCAGCTGTGTCTGTAGATTAAATAATACCTCTCAACTTTTCTAGCACTCCACAACATCAGTTCTGCTCTTATAAATTAAAAAAATATTTTAAAATAGGCTGGGCGCAGTGGCTCACGCCTGTACTCCCAGCACTTTGGGAGGCCGAGGTTGGCGGATCACCAGGTCAGGAGATCGAGACCATCCTGGCTAACACGGTGAAACCCCGTCTCTACTAAAAATACAAAAAATTAACTGGGCGTGGTGGTGGACAACTATAGTCCCAGCTACTCTGGAGACTGAGGCAAGAGAATGGCATGAACCCGGGAGGCTGAGCTTGCAGTGAGCCGACATTGCGCCACAGCACTCCAGCCTGGGCGACAGAGCTAGACTCAGTCTCAAATATATATATATATATATATATGTTTTATATATATGTGTTATATATATTTATATATATATATAGATATTCCTACTCCTATTAGATATCTACGTTAAAGGTTTTTTAAAACTCAAAAGCCAGAAATTCAGAGTCTCTTTCTTCTGGTTACTTCTGTGGTCTCATCGCTCATCTTACCTACCAATGTATGCTAATAGTGCTGCCAAGTTTTGTCTCACTGGAAGAATTTCTCTGAGGGCAGAGATAATTTGGTTTCTTTTGTTCATGCTACCTAGAGCCTAGAACAGTGCCTTGTACTTGGGATGTGTCCAATAAATACTGGTTGCATAAATGAATGCGGCAGTCCATAAGGAGGGAACCACATTAAAGTGTCACATATTGTGCATCCACACGCGCATAGAATTTTGTCTACATTTTAGAGTCATTGCTCCCTGAAGTCCATCCTTAGACTCTAAGTGAAAAATTCCTGTCTACAACTTTTCCTTTCCTCTCAGTAATTTTTTTTTTTTTTTTTTTTTACTGCTCCTCCACAGTCTTTATTTCTCTATCACTCTATTGTCACTTGGAAATAGAACCCATAGGCTTAGCTGAGTGCCTATTTATGTATGCACTTTATTTTTTGAAACATATTTTAAACTCCTTAAGGACAGAAACTACTTGTATATTGTGCAACTCTTTTTTTCAAACCTATGACCTGATGTAGTCCCCTTTTTTGGGAACATTTGTTATTTTTGGCTCTCCCTGTTTCCATTTCTTCCGCTTCTCTTGGTAATAACATCCCATATTCTTTCTGGGAAATTATCTCACTTCCATTTAGTGAAGAACAGTGTATAAAAGAAAGTTGCCCTACCATGTCTTAGCCAAGTTTGGGGGAGGGGAGCTGAGGAAGAAATAGGTTAATAGCTAGATTGTAGTTGTCCTTAGCATCATAATTAATTGAGGTAAGATAGACAATTTTCAACTTTCTTAAAATACTAGCTTAAGAAATGTATTCATTGCAAATAAATGAGGGTCTTTCTGGGGTTGCTATGAATAAATTACTGATCTGTAAATATTCTTTCATACTGTATTTGGTTGTCAGGATAATTTATTATATAAACTGTAATTTTTGATTTGTAGCTACACAAAAGGAAGCTAAGATCCCTTTCCCTTTCAGTCCCCCAGTGACCGGTAATTATAATAGTAAGGTATTTAAGCTGAGGGACTCTAGACCCTGTAGTTTTCTTTCACTTACGTGATCCACACTCGCGCCAGTGCTTGTCCCTAGACTAAATTACATCTCATATGGTGACTGGGACATTGGATACTGTGTCTATAGTGTCCAAGGCCTCCATGCTGCTGATGTAGTATGCTGCTGTCCCTGTTCTTTCTCCTTTCTTAAGGTTAAGTAAACTCAGTGATGAGTAAGCCTATTGTATCTTATGCATTTGATTGACATTTGGAACTGAAACCCGCTGCAACATGTGACTCAGGCTGAGAATGAACTTTCTCTTGGGACGTTGAATCTTAGATTGGTGGCAGGTGTTCTAAACGTACTTAAAAAAATTCCACAGGCAGCACAGCACTCTGACAAAATATAGAAGATTTCTTGCTCCCTGGACTTCAGAACTACTTATGTTTCTGTCTATTTCTAAAAATACTATCTTTCTGATGAATTTCTATTTAGTTAAGTTAACCAGAGGTCGTTTCTGTTGATTACAACCAAAGAACCCTGACTATATGGCTATGAATAAGGTAAGTAAGTTCTCAATCCACTTTAATAATTTGGTTATTGTCTCAATTTTCTCTTGCTGTGTAAGAAACCACCTCTAAACTTACTGGCTTAAAACAACAAACATTTTCTTTATCTCACAATTGTGCAGTTCTGCAGGTTAAGCTGGGTTTAGGTGGACAGTTCTTCTGGTGTCAATTGGAGTCTCCCATGTTTCTGTGCTGAGGTTCAGGTTGGCTGGGCAGCTCTGCTTCTGGGAGTTGATGGGCCATCTAGGAAGTTAGCCTGGGCTTTTTCTTATGGTGACAGAGGAGCATCAAGAGAATGTGGGGCCGGGTATGGTGACTCACGCCTGTAATCCCAGCACTTTGAGAGGCCGAGGCAGGTGGATCACCTGAGGTCAGGAGTTTGAGACCAGCTTCACCAACATGGCAAAACCCCCTCTCTACTAAAAATGCAAAAATTGGCCAGGCATGGTGGTGTGCATCTGTATGTCTGGCTACTCGGGAGACTGAGGCAGGAGAATTGCTTGAACCTGGGAAGTGGAGGTTCCAGTGAGCCAAGATTGTGGCATTGCACTCCAGTTTGGGTGACAGAGAAAGACTCTCTTTCAAAAAAAAAAAAAAAAAAAAAATGAGAGAATGAGGGAAGTGTTGTGGACTGACTTGTGTCCCCTAAAATTTATATGTTGAAACCCTAACTCCCTCATAATGTGACTGTATTTGGAGATATGGTCTTTAAAAGGGTGATTAAGATAAAAATGAGAGAATTAGGGTAGGCCCTAGTCCAATGTGACTAGTGTCAGAGTATAAGAAGAAGAAATCTGAGCACAGAGAGAGATACCAGGGGCAGGCAAACACACAGAAAAGACCATGTGAGGACACAGCAGGAAGGCAGCCATCTGCAAGACGAGAGAAGCCTCAGAACAAATCGAACCTGCTGACAACTTGATCTTGGACTCTCAGGCTTCAGAAACAGGAGGACATATGTTTCTGTTTTTTAAGCTACCCAGTCTATGATATTTTGTTATGGCAGCCCCAGCAAACCAATATAGAAAGCACGCAAGGTCTCTTGCAGCTTGGGCTTAGGATTGGTACACATCACTTCAGCTGCATTATATAGGTCAAACTTTGTTACAAATTCAGCCCAGCTGGGAGGATGCATTACACATGGGTATGGATACAGGGAAGGGAATAATTGTAGCCACTTCTCAAATAGTCTGTCACAGTAATTAGAATGATAAGGAAGTATGCTGAATATAGATAGATATTAATGCAGGAAATGTTGCTGGGTACTTTAAACTGTAATGGAAGTGTTTTATCCAAAGCCTATTGCTATTTGGTTGGAATAGGTGAGCTGATGTTCATCCCATGGCACAATGACAATACGTCCACTGCTCCACTTTTTGTAGTGTGAACCAAATGCCATGACAAATGATTAGAATGGAGGAGGAACGGTACCTTTTTCTTTATAGATCAAGTAAAGGCATTCTACAAAACTAGTATCATCATTTCTAATGGATTTTTCAGAGGATAATTGCCAAAGTCTTGTCATTGACAGGATGAAATGGTGGAAGAGATCAGAGAAAGCTCTTCGCATTCTTTTTTGTATACTACAAGCATTTAGAGAAGGATTTATGTCTCATTCGCCTTTGCATCTCTCAGTGATCATGACAAATTTTACAGAGAAGTTACCCAAATATTGAAGCATTAGTACCAGCTTCTATGGTGGAGAATACCCTCATCAGTTATGTCTCGCCTCATGTCACTGGAAAACTTAATTTCTTTTTTACTTTGAATTATAGAATTAGGTTAATGTCAGGGATAGAAAGATTCATGCTGTGCCCTGCAGAATTAAAGAAAAAATTGTACTGCTTCAACCCATATTTTAAAAATATTTGTTCAACATTTAGTGAAACCAATTTCATAATAATAAAAATTATAGGTTTCTCTTTTTAATTTAACTTTCTTTTCCTATTTTAGTTTCCCTCAAATAAAAATTTACATCAATGAAAGCGATAGGAAACAGTAAAGTATTTATTAGGGGATGTTATGGGTGCAAGAGAAGGGCATTTGCATCACAAGGGACTGCGGTTTCACTGATTCCCCACTAAGGTCAATGAGCCTTGTTTGGTCTTCCAAATCCCTCTTTTCATCCTCAGAGCTACCAGGTTTCCACCTTGTTTCTGCCCTCATCCATTCTCTGCCTTCTTACTCCTACCTCACATGTTCTAAACCTTTTTCTGGGATTCTCAATCCCTCTTTACCTTTCTTACTCGGGACAATTTAGTGCTATTAATGGTTCTATGTCCTAAACCTGCCTACAGTAACATCAAAGACCGCTGTATTAAGGATAAAAGTTTTACTTCTGTTTAACAAATAGAAATTCCTCCAGAAACCAAACTTTGCTTTCCTTAGAATGGGAAATTAAATCTGACGAATTTACTATGAACAAAATGTTTTTTTTTTTTTTTTTTTGCTGTTTTAGAGATGGAGTCTCACTCTGTTACCCAGACTGGAGTGCAGTGATGTGATCTCTGCTCACTGCAATATCTGCCTCCCAGGTTCAAGTGATTCTCCTGCCTGAGCCTCTCAAGTAGCTGGGACTACAGGTGTGCCACCACACCCAGCTGATTTTTGTATTTTTAGTAGAGATAGTGTTTCCCCATGTTGGCCAGGCTGGTCTCAAACTCCTGACCTCAAACTATCCACCCACCTTGGCCTCCCAAAGTGCTGAGATGACCGGTGTGAGCCACTAAGCTGGGCCACAAAATTCCATAGTAAAATTAATAACAAGAAATTTCTTACACGGTGAGAATAGGGGTGGGACAAATTTACATTTTTCCACTATGTAGTATTGTTTCGGTGTGTAAACTTGAGTTAAAATGATTCCCATGATATTTTAGCAACCCTTATGGAGTGGAGTCCTGGAGGCTGTCAACTTGTCTAATTTTTAATACAGCCCTAGTTATTCTGATAATGGAATTAACTCTATCTGTGGGAAGATTACTGACACAGTAATTGGGACATGAAAGTTTTAGTTTATATCCACCCCCACCTGAACACAGTCATTCATATTGGCTAGGCAAGGTTATTTTGGTGTGGCCTGAAATATCACCAGCTTAGTACTAACATAGTAAATAGCTGCTATAGAAATAATGTTGTAGGACATAATATTTTCTTAAAACAATTTTATTTTGCTAACATTTGGAAAAATTTAGAAAGAACATCAACACGACTTAGTATTTCCATTATTTGCTCTCAAAAAGACATACATTGTAAAACTTAAGAACTAGACTGCTGTCTACCTTGTGTCTCACACATGCGAAAAGCATCAGGGCCATCTTGGAAAGGGAAAACCATTATTTATACAAATACACACACACACATACACATGAATGGGTGGCACAGGATGATAACTAGAGGGATGATTTGAAGTGTATATTTAAAAACTGGCACTGTGTAAAATATTAATCCATTGTTGCCCTTTTCAGCCTTATGATTTGGAACTCTAATTATATTTATCACACAGGACTCTGAAAATATAAGAGGTCAAGTGCTTTTGGTTACCGTACCAGATTCTTTCAGCACCAGTTGATTTTATTACCAGTCAGTCACTGCCGTAGAACCAATTCTGTGCAAGATCTCATGAGCTTCACCTGGACGCAACCTGATTGCACTTCATCTCAGGCTGGCGAGACTGCCACTCACCTCCCGTCCTGTGATTTATCTGCTGATGCTACAGTGGGAGTGGGGGCTGTGGTGGGGGGTGGCAGACGTTGTGGAAACTGCCTCTAGGTTCAGATGCACAACTCGGAAGTGCAGGGAGTTCAAGTTTTAGAAGGTGAATCTTTGGCAGATGGTGAATGAATGCTTCCTCTTTATTCCCTCCTACCATCAGTTGGTCCTGACATGCATTTCATAGGAACCCTTAAGAGGTTCTGTGAAATGGAGCAACCAGTTGCTCCAGCCATAGCCATCTCCATAATGCATCTTTCTGTTGTTTCTTCCAGCTTTTTCATCCCATTTTACTACTCTTCATTCTTGCTCCTTGGATTGTATTTCCTGAAAAGGACCTAAAGTCTTTGTTTCTATATTGTAGAGAACGCTAGCTAAAATAGTCACCAGAAGAAAGGAGAACATTAGGAAAATAAGAATACTATAAATTCAAACTTTGCTTATTTGAAACTGTAGTGTGGTTTGGCTGTGTCCCCACCCAAAATCTTCTCCTAAATTGTCATTCCCATAATCCCCATAATCTCCATGTGCCAAGGATTAAGGGAGAGACCAGCTGGAGGAAATTGAATCACGGGGGTGGTTTCCCCCATGCTGGTCTTGTGATAGCGAGTTCTCACGAGATCTGATGGTTTCATAAGTGTTTGGTAGTTCCTCCTACGTTCATTCTCCTCCTCGCTGCCTTGTGAAGAAGGTGCGTTGCTTCCCCTTCACCTTCCTCCATGATCATAATTTCCTGAGGCCTCCCCAGCCGTGCTGAACTGTGAGTCAATTAAACCTCTTTCCTTATAAATTACCCACTCTTGGGCAGTTCTTTACAGCAGTGTGAGAACAGACTAATACAAACTGTTTTATGTACATTGGGTAAGGATCTGTCTCTACTTCTACACTTTATCTGTAAGACTGAGAAACAATTTATCTCCACTTCTGTCCCCCATTCTTTGAAATATCAGAAAAGATTTAGTAAAGATTAGACACCCCAAATTAAAAAATCTGAAATCCAAGCTGCTCCAAAACTTCCTGAGCACTGACATAATGCTCAAAGGAAATGTTCTTTGGAGCACTTCAGATTTCAGATTTTTGGATTTGGAATGCTCAACTGGCAAGAATTTTGAAAATATTCCCCAATTTTAAAAAGTCTGATATCTGAAATGTTTCTGGTTCCAAGCATTTTGAATAAGGGATACTCAACCTATATTTCCATTCCCCCTCAAAAGACTGAAAAAAAATCATAAAGCGCGTTGGAAAATAAGAAAATTTGAAGAATTTCTAGAAAATAGAATTGAGATCAGATTGCAAGAGTAGAGCAGAGAAAACTATGTCTCAGGATAAATCTCAAACCTACCCATATCTTTCCACTTCCACTGCTAGAGTTCTAGACCAAAGTGCTCTCATCTCTTATTGAGATTCCAGCAGATTCCACCTGGTCTCTCTGCTTCACTCCTATTCTCTTATAATTCCTTCTGCAGGCCTTAGCCTTTTGCAACTACTCTTCCCTCTGCCTTAAATGTTCCTTACCTGCATCTTCCCATGGATGGCTCCTTCTTTTTTTTTTTTTTTTTTTAACGGAGTCTCGCTCTGTCGCCCAAGCTGGAGTGCAGTGGCCGGATCTCAGCTCACTGCAAGCTAGTTTACGCCATTCTCCTGCCTCAGCCTCCCGAGTAGCTGGGACTACAGGCGCCTGCCACCTCGCCCGGCTAGTTTTTTGTATTTTTTAGTAGAGACGGGGTTTCACCGTGTTAGCCAGGATGGTCTTGATCTCCTGACCTCGTGATTCGCCCGTCTCGGCCTCCCAAGTGCTGGGATTACAGGCTTGAGCCACCGCGCCCGGCCGGATGGCTCCTTCTTACTCTGGAGATCTCACTTTAAATCCCTCCTTCTCAAAGCAGCCTTCTGATCTCCTAATCTAAAGCCTCCCTCCCTTCCTGCTCACCTCCCATCACTCTCTATTCCATGTCTCCATTACTTCCTTGATAGCATTTATTGAATCTGTTACAGTTTTATTTTTATTTGTTTGCCTTCATGTGAGTTGTCTGTTTCTCCATTACATTAGCAGTGACAGAAGGGCAGGGACCTGGTCTGTTGCCTTGACGGCCTTATTTTGGGCTGCCAGCACACTTAGTGATACAAAGGTGGAAAGAATGATACTTTTATTGGGGGGCTGTTTATTCAGTTCTCAAGCTCTTAGCCAGCTGTGATGTTAGATATCAGGAATTTTAAGAGGAAGAAGGCGCAGGACCCTGCCTTCCAGGGGCTCTGAGTCAGAGAACAGGGAAAGAATGTGAGCTTCCTGTTTTCTTATTCATAGTTGATCATTTGCACTCTATATTTTACATTTACTATTAGACTTTAAGCATTCCAAGTGTAGAGTCCCAATCATCTTTGTATCTCTATAGAGACTACATATATCATGGAAATAAAATATTTTTGGAAGCATTTAAAATGTTCTAAGGGAGCATTATAAATCTGATAAATTATTGTTATTAATTACACAGTGCAGTTCAATCTATGACCACTAATTATTTGTTACTAGTAACTGAATGAAAAGAAGATGTGTGTAAACAAGAGAGAGAAAGAAGTGGTGAGTGAACAGGAGACAAAGTAAGCAAAAGAAATGTTGGATTTGAAAGCCAAGTCCCTTATTGCTGTAAGGACTTTCTTCTGCTTCTCACTTTCTTTCCTGGAACTTTAGAATAATTTAATAATAATAATTTTTAAGGTATCCATAGGAAGTGGAAAAATAAGTATAGTGCAATTTCAACACCATGAGAATCAAAGTTCCCAAATGGTAATGTTGTCTGTTTTAAAATTTAGCTTGTTATTTTCCAGCTTCAGCATTAGAAGTTCATATAAATTAGTTAAAAACATACATTGAGCTGCAATCGTTTAATTGTGATCTTTTAGGAGAAGGCACTCATGTACCAGTTTCATCAATGTAGGGTGGGAAGCTTGGAAACATCACACACCTGTAATTTTATTAAGTATTAATGAAGACCAATATAAATAATGCATTTCCTATTATGTTTACTAAGCCAATGGGACCTAGTATATATAGCCTGATGTAATATCACTAAGACAAAGAAAACTCCAGCTGCTTATTACCCAATAGTTTGCCAAGAATGGATCTAGCTATTACCAGTGGATTTACAAAAATGTGTGAACTAATGCTTAATAAGTACAGTTTGATGATGACAAAGTGACCTATTGAGGTAAAAGTCCCCGGAAGGTGAGACTTGGTGTCTTTTCAGGTCAGACATACCCTCAGATGTCCTGGAGCCATCTGATTTATGCTTTAGAAAGGAAACTAAAGGAAATTGTGTATGTGTGTGTATGTGTGTGTGTGTGTGTGTGTGTGTAATGGTATTTATTATGGAATAAATATGCTGTGGAATATAGAAATAAAATGTAAATAAATAATAAAAAGTAATCCTACAGAATTAAAAAAAATTTATGGTCCAGGCCAGAATTCATATTTGGAAGAACAATAAAAGGGCATTTGAATCACAAGAACATGAATAAAACCTAAAAATTGAAAATAAGGAAAAAAGTCTGCTTTTACTCACTTTATGTCCTTCCCAGATAATTTCATTCACTGCCAGCATTGTAGCACAATTGACTGGGTATACATGTGAACTAGAAAAGGAACTGTAGCCAACCTTTACCAGATATCATTCTGCTAAAGATCCTTCACCTGAGCTCCTCACATTCAACTGCCTCTAGATATCTCATGTGGATACTCTAGTCCCTCACGCTCAGCATCCCCCAACCTGGATCCACTACTTCCCCTTGAAAACCTGTCCCTCATGGCCATCACCACCGAGCAAATCTCCCATTAATTCTTTCCCCCCATTCCATTTAGTCCTTATATTTGGTTGTTCATTGAATCCTGATGCTTCTATTTCAGAACAGTCTTTTGAATCCAAGCCTCTCCACTCTACTTCCCTTCCCAGTGCCTCGGCAATAGAATCTAGCAGGTCTGTACTTCTCCATCCTTCTGAATTCCTCTCCATCTTCCATATGCTGCTGCAGCAGTCCCTTACTCTGCAGGCCACAGGTGATGCTCACACTCCTTGTCACGCCATTGAGGTCACTAACAGCTGGGTCCCAACACACCTCTCCTGCCACTACTCATTCTTCCAAAAGTCCAGCTCCTTGGAACTCTTAACCCTGTCCCAGTAAGATAGGCTACTCTTACTTCTACTCATTTGTATATATATCGCCCTCTGCTTGGAGTTCCTCTATTCCTCCTTCCTGCATCCTCCTTGAACTGTCACTAAATGCATGACAATTAAGAATATGGGCTATGGAGACATATAGGCTGGGTTGGAATCCTCCATTGACTTGCAATGTGATCTTGGGCAAGTCACTCAACTTCTTTTGTCTTGATTTCTATGTCCATAAAATTGGAAGATGAATAATGATACCTGCCTCATAAGGTTGGTATAAGGGTTAAATGATAAAATATATGTGAAATTTCTTATGTCATGCAATGCCTTTCACAATCAGGCCTCAATATCCCTTCCTTGCATACAGTAAATATATGTGTTAGCTACTATGACCAGAATTTCCCAAGGCAGAGTTAGTTTTCCTTGGGAAACTCAAAGATGAGATCTGGGTCTAAAGATGAGGACTCTGGTATCTAGAAAATTTGCTCATTTAGAAGTGTGTGCTGGATTTCTAAAAAAAGTACTGAGGAAATCTTCATATTTAGGAAAAGGAAAATCATTTATTTATTTCTTCACTGTTCTAGGTATTGAGAATTCAAAGTGATTGGTTTGTTGAACAAACCTGCCACAACTAAAATACAAAATCATCCTTTTTCCCCTCTGCTCCTTTCCACTTTCTCGGCCACCAGACAGGATCTCATCAACTCTCATGGATGTTCTGTTCACTCTTGAGTAATAGACATTCTTTTAGTCACTTAAGTCACAAACTCCATCTCAATTCAGTAGAGTTTCCAGCCTAACACAAGATTAAAACTCTAAACTTGGTGTTACGTATTTTCCTTCCTTCAGCTCTACCTGCATCATGGTCATAGTGGTAAAAGTGAGTGTGGTGCTAAACAATGAAGAATAAACTATAGCCCCAGTTCTCAAGGAGCTAACTGCTTTTTGAGAAGACAGACAAATGGTGAATCAGATGACGATGTGATATATGCTGTTATAGAGGTATGCTTCAGGACATGGCAAAGCAGAGGAAGGGTGCTGAAATGAGAATGGCTTCCGGCAAAAAATGAAACACAATTAAAGCTGTGTCTTGCAGGACTGGCTGCACAATTCTGAGCAAAGGAAGCAGGGTGAGCAAGGCAGGGAAAGGATCATGAACCTGAGTATCACTTTGTCAAGGGGATCCACTTTGTTTTAGATTCTAAGGGAATAATTTTTGCCAATTGTGATACTAAAATGTGTATGGCAATACACTCTTAGGCATGGGCTCTGGTTTAGATAGGGATTAGATTATGATTTTTGATTAGATATGGAGTAGATATGAATTGATATTTTTTCAGGTTCTACCATTTGCTAGCTGTATGATGTTGGGCAAGTTGCTTGACCTCTTCGAGTCCCAGTTTCCTCATCTAAAATGGGAAGATGATTACCCACCTCAAAGGCTGCATATTATAAGAAGAAAATGCATATGTAAAGTCCTCTGTACTAAGCCTGGACCCTAGTCTGGGCTTAATAATTGTTTATTTACTGAAACTATCTCCCACTTGCTCCCTGTTTTTACTTTGTATCTAGGATAGATAGGAAGAACAAAAGGTATACCACAGAAACAGGGACAACATTGCAATTTAGGTACGAGACAGTATCAGCCGGAATGATCATGTTGGTAGTGGCAAGGGGAAGAAAAGCCATAGATAGGTGGAAAAAAAAGTCCTAAAAGAAACTAGTGTTGACTGTTGTCATTGTTAATTTTTAATTGCATTTTTATTTGCTCGCTCACTGATTGTGTGTGTTTGGACTGCCGTGAAGGCCTATCAGCATTTTCATGGTATTTTGAGTGTGGCTTTGGACACAGTTTGAGATCTTCAAATGGCAGTTATTTTTATCCAAAGAAAAATTCTATATGAAAATGACCTGCCACCTGGGAGATTATAACCTAGAGGTATCACTATTAGTTGAGCCAATACTTGTTGGAGCAAGATTACCTCAGATGAATAAATGGTGTGCGATTCTTAATTGTGTTTGATTTCTAACACAGATTATTGTGATTTAACTAAAATAGATATTCATTTATTTGAAAGGCTCTGCTTAGAAATGGTGGGGGCTGTGAATCCAATTATAGAAGACTTCAGCATGAGACCAGGAATCAGAAAACCTAGGTTCTGGTTCTGTCACTGACTGGTTGGGAAACTGGGCAAGGAACCTTTTCTTCTCTGATATAGAAATACGGTCAGGTAGATGTGATATGTGGTATGGTGAAGGGCACTGTTAACATACTTCCTTCACCCATCACATCTCTTTGTCAACATCATCACTTTCCACCTGTTGACACCATTAAGCCTCAACGGTCACCAGAGGTTCAAGTAGATAGTGAGGGGAGACAAAACCCCATTTCCATCCTTTTGGGTTTAGGTCCAAGAATTAAATTGACATAAGATAGATCAAAGGAGAAAAGCAAGCAAATTTGTTTTCTACAAGATTTATGTGGCCTGTGAGCCCTCGTAAGGAAATGATGACCTGAAGGAGCAGTTTGATTCAGTACTTACATACTGAATCAGACCAAGAATAGTAAGTTGTGAAAAAGCAACAAAATATTGTGGAGTGGCTTAAAAGATGAATTATTTTAATGAGGTGTGTACAGAATTCTTTTGGTCTCAACTTCTCATTCTTGAGGATAATAATATTCCTTTTGGTATAGGAAGGGTATCTTTCATGTGGGAATTTCATTTCCTGCTTTTAAGCAGCAGGATAAAAGGTCAAAATAATCTTCTTGTACTGCTTTTTAAAAAAGTGTCTTTAATTCAAAACTGTCAATATGCCAGAATAGCATTTTTTGAGCTTCATATTCCTAACTCATTCAATGTGAAAGGGTTTTATGAACATGAGAGTGGTATACCACTATGATTATGTGGGCATCATTATTTGTGTTATTGGTTCTTGTGACCTGTTGCTAATGCGAAAGTGGAATTTCTATTAGTGACTTTGATATAGAAACTGTTATTCTTCATGAAATGTATTTCACATGAAATATATCATTAAAAGAATCATGACTATTGATATGGTTTGGATTTGTGTCCCCACTCCAATCTCATGTCAAATTGTAATCTCAGATGTAGTAGGAGGGGCTTGGTGGGAGGTGATTGGATCATGGGGGAATATTTTCCTCTTGTTCTTCTCATGATAGTGAGTGAGTTCTCACAAGATCTATTGGATTAAAAGTGTGTAGCACCTCCTGCTTTGTTCTCTTCCTCCTGCTCTCGCGATGTGAGACATGACTCCTTCCTCTTTACCTTCTGCCACGATTGTAAGTTTCCTGAGGCCTCCCCAGCCATGCTTCCTGTGTAGCCCATAAAACTGTGAGCCAATTAAACATCTTTTCTTCATAAATTGCCTGGTCTCAGGTAGTAGTGTAAGAACACAATATAGAAAATTGGTACTGGGAAGTGGGGTGATTGCTATAAAGGTATCTGAAAATGTGGAAGCAGCTTTGGAACTGGGTAATTAGCAGAGGTTGGAACAGTTTGGAGGACTCAGAAGAGACAGAATGATGAGACTTTTCACTGTGGACTTTTGAGTTAATGCTGAAATGAGTTAAGCCTTGGGGGGCTGTTGAGAAGGGATGATTGATTTTGCAATCTGAGAAGGACATGAGATTTGGGAGGGGCCAGGTGGGATGACAATGTTTGAATTTGTGTCCTCACCCAAATCTTATGGCGAGCTGTAATCCCCATTGTTAGAGGAAGGGCCTGGTGGGAGGTGATTGGATCACAGGGTCGGATTTCCCCCTTAGTCTTCTCATGATAGTGAGTGAGTTCTCATGAGATCTGGTTGTTTAAAAGTCTGTAGCACCTCCTGCTTTTTTCTCTTCCTACTTCTCTGACCATGTAAGATGTCAATCCTTACTCTTTGCCTTCCACCATGATAGTAAGTTTCTTGAGGCCTCTCAGCCATGCTTCCTGTGTAGCCTGTGGAACTGTGAGTCAATTCAACCTCTTTTCTTTAAAAATTACCCAGTCTCAGGCAGTTCTTTATAGCAATGTTAGAATGGACTAATGCAACTATTTACTTGTATTGTTCATATTTACTAATGACACTTGTAGTGCTGTCAATGAGAGTAGCTTGAAGCAGGACAGTGTTTCAGAATTATTTGTGTGTTATCTGTTGCTGAGTTTGTTCAGCAAATAGTACCACTCTTGGTACACAGTAACATCTATCACTGATGTGGATTGTATGTAAAAATAAGGAAATGTTTGTTTTCCAGTTGATTGCTTTGGTTGGGATTTGATGTTTTCATAACAACTGTACTGGTTCATTATCATGCTACTTTGAAGAAATACCTACGACTGGGTAATCTATAAAGGAAAGAGATTTAATTGTCTCACAGTTCTACAGGGCTCGGGAGGTCTCAGGAAACTTGCAATCATGGTGGAAGGGGAAGAAAACACATCCTTCTTCACATGGAGGCAGGAAGGAGAACAAGAACTGAGCAAAGTGGAAAGCCCCTTTTAAAACCATCAGATCTCATGAGAACTAACTCACTATCATGGGAACAGGATGGGGGAACCACCCTCATGATTTAATTATCTCCACCTGGTGCCTCTCACAACACACGAGGATTATGAGAACTACAGTTCAAGATGAGATTTGGGTGGGGACACAGCTAAACCATATCACCAACATAAGTGAATACTAGTAATATATAAGGAAATTTAAAATCCTGTCCATTAAATGAAAAAGAATGTGAAACTGAAGTATTTTACTAAACATCCTATATTGTAATAATATCATATCAAAACATGTTTTTATGAAATGTCTAGCAATATGGTCCTCTTTAAGATTTAGCACATAAAGAGCCATCCCAACCCAAATCTGTGCTTTCCACATATATTTTCATGCTCTAAACTTAAGGAATAAGTTTAGATAACAATTTTTAGATAACAATGGTGACTGAAAAATTTGTGCCATTTTCAACAATCTTAAATGATCCACTCATTAAAAAACCCTCTTTGTTTACTTTCACCAAATACCACAAGAAGCTGGGACATGACCTTGAGTTAATTATGGGCACAGGACTTTCCACAATAACACTGAGTTGAAGACAGGTTGACATTTTCAGTAATGTCATGGGTCAGAAAGGTAAGCTAATTTGGGCTCATGTAAATCCAGAAAGCAGCTTTATGATTTACACAGTAAAAGGAAAGAAATGATCCCTAGAATCACATTGGAACACTGCATTAGAAGGGCCTTAAAGTTCATCTGGTTTAGGCTGTAGCACTGTTGGTCAGGTCGGTTGGATCCAGAGCTTATAGACTTCTTGATCTGGACAGTGCCTGGGCTGAATACAGAACTAAAGGACCAACTAAGGCATTTTAGTTAATCCTAGAGTGGTAGGTGAATTTGCCCAGTGGCCAACTGCCTGTTGTTAAGGTGCACACATATATACTCACGGCTGCGTGGGAGCATATGCGAACAGCCCCTCCCCAACAATGGCATGCAAAGAAAAGTCCTGGTAATAAGAATGAGGAAAAAAGCCTCTGTCTGCCCTACTTCTGCTATTTACTAGCTATGTGCTGTAGGGCAAATCACCTGAAGGATGATAACTTCACCTAAGGGGCTGGATAACTCGATTTTGCTCCTTTACATCCCCCACCATCCTTCCTTAACCCTTTCTCTGTCCCAGGTGATCACCTTTATGGACTACATCTGAGGGTTTTTAGCCTTCTGGTTTCCTGTGAAGTTTGTTAAATGCTGAGTCCCAATAGGAGCCCCGGGGAAGGGATAATGGTGAGCTTAGAGTATTATTACTCCAGACCTCCTTCTGCAGGATCACCTGGGCTGACTGTCAACCAAGAGTTATAACTATTGTCAGGTAGACCATCTTTACGTGACTCATCCTGCTGTCCCTTTTCTCTTACCTTATCAGTCCCTCCAAACCTTACAAGCTGAGTCATCCTTGATAAATAGTTTTTTAATTAAACCCTTTTCTCTTACTTTGGCCATGTCATCTGTTTCCTGCTAGCATCCTGACTGGTATATTTAACAAACTATCACTGAGAAAAAGAACTCTTAAGTTACATCTCTGTTCATCATAAAAAGGGATCATGGTGGTCTGGTGATGGCCATCATGGGCTGAAGTAAGAAGGAAGGGTACATAGATGTCCAGAATTAGCAACTCCAGAAATGTCTTCTAGCGCTTAACATTCTATGATTCTGTGTATAGGAAACTGAAGGAAGCCAATTACATTTTGAACTTTTATATTACTATAGGGTATCTGATCTGAGATGATGAAACAAACATAGTTCAAAGGAAGGCACAAGCAAGGTGTTCTTATGAATATCAGCAGTGATTCCACACGTAAGTCATCTAACACCTTTCAAATATTGCTCATTATTTTTAGCATTGGATTATTTTTCACCAAGTATGACTTATATGTGTTGTGTATTTTTAAATCTAAACCAATGCTTTCTTGTAGCAATATACAAAGGCTAAAAAGTACACAATAGCCACACAGCCCTGGTTTGCAATATGGGAATGATCTTCATTATCAATTACAGTATTAAAATTATTCCTAGGACTATGGGTATATTTTCTGTATTTCAATCCTCTTTATGTTCCCACCTCACTCTCAGGTTAAAACAGACATGACATATACTAATGAACTTTTAAAATACCAATACCTTTGAGTTTTCTTACAAGTTTTCCTATAGTGAATATATTGTCAAAAAAGCCAAACGTGCCTATTTCAACCTTCACTGTGGTGAGGCTTGTAGGGTGATTTGGGTCATCTTTCTCTGGGACAGTTTTTTATCCAGCTTCATTTTAAAAAAGGATCAATGATCAGAACTGCCTGTGATGCATAGTGTGAGCAATGGCTTTAAAGAAGTTTTTGAGCCAGTAAATGTTGCTTGCATTCTTGTCAAGCTGTTTGCCTGTGTGGGATTTGATCATTTGAACATGTCAGTAGCTGACAGAATTTGACAGCTGCTGTAGATGTCATTTTTGTTTTTGTTCTTAAGATATTCTTTTGATCTTTTCTAAGGGTTCTCCTCACAAAGCAATGACCCAGAGCAGCTGCCACTTTTGCCCACAGGAAAAACTAAACCTATCAGTTATTGGGAAAAGATTTCTTTTCTTTTTTAAATCCTATTGGCTATAGGATAATAAGAGTAAGATAGGACTTCTTGCCTTGTTTTTCAGATTCCTTTCACACATGGTAGATTATGTTATCCTTGGGCCAATGTAATAAAGTTCATAAGAAAAGTGCATTACTCCTGTTTTATGAATGAGAAATCTGAGGCAGAGAATTGTTATTATCAGGGCAGCACTGGCACTCTGGCTTCTTAGTTCATAACTAGGCTTTAATTTTCATTTTAATTAAATACTTGGATTTAATCTCAAAGATGCCAAATAATTTTAGGAGAGCATACCCTACTCATATCTAGGTCCTATAAAAGGGCTAGTAATTGAAGATAATACTTTCCACTTTCAAGTTACTCAGTCTTACTAATGACATTTTTTCCATCTATATGTTCAGTTTTAAGCACAATTATGGTCTGGTTCTTTGAGACAAAGGACAGATCATTAAATAGACTAATTCCCTCCCAGCCCCTTTCTGCCTATTTCTTACTCTGTAGAAAACACTCAATGTCTGGCTTTTTACCACTTGAGCCTTGCATTTGAATTTCAGAACATGTGGGTCAGAGCACTACAGGAAAAGGAAGATAGAAATTTATACAGATGACTTTGGCAATTCTAAGCTTCTTTCTTCCAATGAGCAAAAATGTCTTTGTGCATGCTGCATGTCAGAGCCCTTGCTTTGTGCTACACCCAGTATCCCTTTTGTGAAAAGTATATGATAGAAAGGATTGCATCTGGAAAATCTAGGGTAATTACACTTATTGCAGTAGAAAGGGCCTGGATTGCAGATCTCAGAGATCCTTTCAGTTTTAACAGCCTGGACTTTCAAATATTAACAATGGCACAATTTTATCTCCAAGTGATTTTGTCATGATGGTGTTGGGGAGATAGCAAAAAAGCATGGTGGGAAGGGCCAGGGTTAGGAGTGGGAGTGTGATGTGGTTTCAACAGATATGTGACCTAAGAAATGGGGTTGAGAGAGAGTCCCCAGGATGAAGGGCACAATGATGAGAAATATTACAGAAGCAACTTTAGAGAAATAATGGATAGTCAGTCATAACGTTAAAGTTAGAGTCATTATAGAGATAATTTTGTGAATCTGGAGCAGAGGAAAGGGGAACTAAGATGTCAGCATAATGTTGAAAAGTTTGGGTTCTGGAATCAAAGCACATGGATTCAGATCCCAGCTCTGCTACCTAGTAGCTGTGTGACCCTGCACTGAAGAGCACTTCTTAGAGCGGTAGTTTCTGTTTGTTTGCACATGAGAACACTAGATTCACTGGGGCAGTTTTGAAAACATACTGATGGAGAGGCCTGCTTCTGAAACAATTCAATCAGAGTTGGGTGTGGCAGGGGCAGGCTTGAGACCCTAATTTGAAAGCCACAGTTTTACAGCCAGGGTTCCCAAATTCGGTGTGCATCAGCATTAACTAGAGGGTTCATTAACACAGATTGCTGGCCCACACCCTCATAAAAAGCAAAATTGAGAATCAAATAGTTTGTCTACTATCAGAATATTTGAATCATAATTGTCCTAAAACATCTGATACTTGAATTATTAAATATAAACAATGATACAAAGGGAACATGACAAAGAGAATGAAAAAAAATAATTCTGTAAAAGATGAAGGACAAGTTGAAATTTATCACATACATGGAATTTAACATAAATAAATCATTAGGAATTCTGCGGTTCAAGTTTTCTGTCTCTTTTTGAGTGAATTTATAGGTTGAGTCCTTCTGACACAAGCAATTTTTTAAACATTAACTACAGTTGGTTTTCTGAGGTGAGAAATTATAAATATCCTAAGAAAATCATCAATACTGGAAGAAAAAATATGGCTACTCTCAGGTGATAAACATTAGCATAAAAAGAGACCAATTTGGACATGGAAAATCTAGCCCTAAAGCATACAGAGTGTAATCTGAAAAATGCTGTAATAGTGAAATAAATGTAATTTCTGCCTTCTCTTGATGATGTCTTTTCCTGGAAAGCTTTGCTTTTTTATTTTGCTTCTGATTTAATATGGTAGAATTAGAATGTTCTCTGCTCTGCAGCCTTGCTATACAAGGTGTGGTCTAGAAGCCTGAAAGTATGTTAGAAGTGCAGAATCTCAGGTATCTTCCTAAACCCAATAAATCAGAATTTGCACTTCAACAAGATTCCTGGGTGATTTACATGCTCATTAAAGTTCCAGAAGTTGCTCTGCAACATTCCGACATTGTAATTCAGGGGTCCTGGGGAAGCAGATCATGCTCTAACAGAGTGTGTGAAGATACATGCCCCTAGATGCTGCTCCAGTTAAGATATGTGTTGGTTATAGATAAGCCTCAAGAGAAAAGTCCCAAAGAAGACAACTTATAGGCTGTTGTCCCCGTTTACCTTGGCCACAGGGTATGAACGTTCAGGCCAATATTGGGAGAAGAAAAGTTCAAAGGATGGGGAGACACTCTCATGACACCAGCTGAGGTCACTTGGTCCTAATTATCTTGTCTTTCAAAAGGTGAACCAGATACTGATAGAGGAATAGGCAGTGAAAAGGAATAATAAGAAAATACCATCACCACTGGCTTGTTGAAGGTTTATCCTAGTGGGATACAAACATGCAAAGAAACTTGTTTCTTTTCAGCCAGTGCCTTTGACCTCATTCTGTTGAATCCACTTTCAAACCAATTCCAGTAATTAAGTCCAGGTCAGTCTAATCTAAAACTCCGATCATATCTGCCCTGTCTCCTAACTCAGGGTGTATCAATGCCCACAGGGGGCCTGAAGTGAGAGAGAGGGAACTTGCTGTCAGATTCCATTTTCCTTTTTTCATGCCTTCTTTGGTGTGTTGGGCTTGGGAAGAGAAGGGGAAGATGGAAATGGATGTTTGGACACATACGTAATCTCCTTAGGGGGCCCTGTGGAAGACCCTCCTGATTCATAGTTCTTCTCGTGGAAGATCTGTCTCCAGCTTCAACTCTTCCAAACTCTTCTCTTGGATTCGATCTTCTTCACCATTAGGACATCACATGGTCACAAGCTCGTGTTGCTTTCTTAAGCAACAGAAAGCCCTCTTGATTAGGGGGCTAGCTACATAGTTCAAGCCCTGCTTCCTAGCAGAACATTCTCTTGACCTATGAGAAACTCACATATCCTTGTGTCACCACACGGCTTCATCTTCATTCCATTACCTCCTTTCCATCTGTGTTCAATTCTCTTCTCTACTCAGATAGGGTCTGGGGGCAGAGTGGCACATCACACTGAGGAATGAGATGACAAGTCTCACTTTCTCGCAGACATCTTCAATTCCTACAAGTGATCCTTTAGAGGACCCCCCCCACTGGACTTTATGGGTAAGCATTCACCTTCCTTCTTCTTTTCAGTGAGGTGGAGCTTCAGTGCCCCAACTAGACTGAGTATCAGTCACATGGGATTCAGAGGATCTTCATCTCCCACCTCCCTTTCCCCCTCTCTAGTCTTCTGTTTAAAATATGAGAGAGTGTTCTGAGGGATGTTTGTGAGCAACAGGTACCTCTTACTAAATCTTGGAGGGGCTCTGTTTTCCAAGTTCTTTACACCTTATTTAGGATGTGAGGTATTAGATAATCCTGTGTCCTAAGTTTTGAAACCCACTTGCCAATTCCAGAACAATAGGAAATATTCTACTTAACAATCTGCTACAGTATAATATACACCATTTATTGATCACTTCCTTAGTACAAGTTGTGTAAAGCCATTTACAAATTTTATTTCACTTAATTCATATGACAACACCATGTGGTAGTTTCTATTTTCATTTAAACAGCTACTGTAATGAACTTTTGCTATATCTGGTTACATAAAATATTTTTAAAATATTGTAATAATTCCACATAGTGTAAGTTTTAACTGTCACAATGAGGAAACCAACAAGGAAAACTTCCTCTGCTTCTGGGCAAGAAACAGTGATTTAGATTCTACCCATCAGATGCACCTGTAAGAACTTCATTCTGAACTGTCACATGGGGGAAAGAGGCATGGTGCTGAGTTTTTATTGTGTAGCAGATACTGAGGCAGAGAGACGAGGGCTCTGTTACTGGCCATGGTGAGAGCAGCATCCTGACTTGAGTATGGCTGTGTCAGCAGTTTACTTTGTAGGCTGGTTTTGAGAAGTGGCCCTGGGAGTTCCCCCTAGAAGCTCAGCCTGGTGTTTGCCTCTTCAAATCTTCCAAAGATTTTGGGGACCCCCTCTGTCTCTTACTAAAAAATTCTTTGCTTATACCAGCTGTGCAGGTATGTTGGCTGTAACTAAAAACAACAAAGTCTATCTTGCTTCTACTCTCCATATTTTAAGGCATATTGAAAGAGAGAAAAGTCACAGGCATGAATGTGAGCTGCAATGATAATTCTTAGAAAAATCTAAGAGTCAGGAATATCAATGTTTACAATATTTTTCTATGACCCATTGATATATGCTCCCTCTCAGTGTTCTTTTGGAACTAAAATGCTCATGAGGAAAATGTTTTAGATATGTGAAGACTTGCTCTAGCTGCAAAATGTTGTTTACAGACATGCATATTTAAGATTTTGTTTTTGCATTGGTTTCCTGCTTACAATTCTTCAAATTGGTTTCACTGAAGCATGGGATTATGGGCCAAGGAGTCAGAAGACCTGCTTGAGTCCTGGCTCTTCCATTTATTAGTTGTGTAGTCTTAGGCAAGTCTACTAACTGTTTTGAGATTCAGTTTCCTCATTACAAAATTAAAACAACCATAACAGCCGGGTGCGGTGGCTCACGCCTGTAGTCCCAGCACTTTGGGAGGCCGAGGCGGGTGGATCACAAGGTCAGGAGATGGAGACCACGGTAAAACCCCGTCTCTACTAAAAATACAAAAAATTAGCCGGGCGCGGTGGCAGGCGCCTGTAGTCCCAGCTACTCGGGAGGCTGAGGCGGGAGAATGGCCTGAACCCAGGAGACGGAGCTTACAGTGAGCCGAGATCGTGCCACTGCACTCCAGCCTGGGGGACAGAGCGAGACTCTGTCTCAAAAAAACAAACAAACAAACAAACAAACAAAAAAAAAACAAAAAAAAAACCGTAACAGTAATATTTGCCAACTATATGTGGTTGCTGGGAAGACCAAAACAGAATTTTTATGGAGAAGAATTAACATAAATAAAATAATCATTATTATAGCTATGGTCTTTTGAATAATGTCTGTGAGTAAAAAATGGTGGGAAATAAATGACTCTTAAAAACTCAGACTATTAGAAAAAAAGAAGCATTTCCAGCAAGGTGGCCGAATAGGAACAGCTCTGGTCTGCAGCTTCCAGCAAGATCAATGCAGAAGACAGGTGATTTCTGCATTTCCAACTGAGGTACTTGGTTCATCTCATTTAGACTGGTTGGACAATGGGTGCAGCTCACAGAGGGCGAGCCAAAGCAGAGCGGAGCGTCCCTCACCAGGGAAGCGCAAGAGGCAGGGGGATTTTGCTTTCCTAGCACAAAGAAAGCCATGACAGACTGTACTGGGAGGAATGGTACACTCCTGCCCAGATACTGTGCTTTTCCCATGGTCTTCACAACCAGCAGACCAGGAGATTCCCTCTGGTGGCTGGCTTGGTGGGTCCCATGCGCACAGAACCCAGCAAGCTAAGATCTATTAGCTTGAAATTCTTGCTGCTAGCACAGCAGTCTGACATCAACCTAGGATGCTGGAGCTTGGTGTGGGGAGGGACGGCTGCCATTGCTGAGGCTTGAGTAGGCAGTTCTATGCTCACAGTGTAAACAAAGCCACCTGGAAGTTCAAACTGGGCGGAGCCCACCACTGCTCAGTAAGGCCGACTGCCTCTCGAGATTCCACCTCTGGGCAGGGCATCTCTGAACAAAAGGCAGCAGTCCCAGTCAGGTACTTATAGATAAAACTCGTGTCTCCCTGGGAGCACCTAGGGGAAGGGGCGACTATGGGCACAGCTTCAGCAGACTTAAATGTCCCTGCCTGACAGATCTGAAGAGAGCAGTGGTTCTCCCAGCACAGCGTTTGAGCTCTGATAACAGACAGACTGCCTCCTCAAGTGGGTCCCTGACCCCCATGTAGCCTGACTGGGAGACACCTCCCAGTTGGGACCAACAGACAACTCATACAGGAGAACTCTGGCTGGCATCTGGCAGGTGCCCCTCTAGGACGAAGCTTCCAGAGAAATGATCAGGCAGTGATATTTGCTGTTCTGCAGCCTCTGCTGGTAACACCCAGGCAAACAGGGTCTGTAGTGGACTTCTCACAAACCCCAACAGACCTGCAGCTGGGGGGCCTGACTGTTAGAAGGAAAAGTAACAAACAGAAGGGAGTAGTATCAACATCAACAAAAAAGACGTCCATCACAAAACCCCATCCATAGGTCACCAACATCAAAGACCAAAGGTAGGTAAAACCACAAAGATGAGGATAAACCAGTGCAGAAAGGCTGAAAATTCCAAAAACCAGAAGGCCTCTTTTCCTCCAAAGGATCACAACTCCTTGCCAGCAAGGGAACAAAGCTGGATGGAGAATGAATTTGACAAATTGACAGAAGTAGGCTTTAGAAGGTGGGTAATAACAAACTCCTCTGAGCTAAAGAGGCATTTTCTAACCCAATACAAGGAAGCTAAGAACCTTGAAAAAAAGGTTAGACAAATGGCTAACTAGAAGAACCAGTGTACAGAAGAACATAAATGACCTGTTGGAGCTGAAAAACACAGCACAAGAACTTTGTGAAGCATACACAAGCTTCAATAGCTGAATCGATCAAGTGGAAGAAAGAAAGAATATCAGTGAGTGAAGATCAAATTAATGAAATAAAGTGAGAAGACAAGAGTAGAGAAAAAATAGTAAAAAGAAACAAACAAAACCTCCAAAAATATGAGAGTATGTGAAAAGACCAAACCTATGTTTGATTGGTGTACATGAAAGTGATGGGGAGAGTGGACCAAGTTGGAAAACACTCTTCAGGATATTATCTGGGAGAACTTCACCAACCTAGCAAGGCAGGTCAACATTCAAATTCAGGAAATACAGAGAATACCTCAAAGATATTCCTTGAGAAGAGCAACCCCAAGACGCATAATCATCAGATTCACCAAGGTTGAAATGAAGAAAAAAAATATTAAAGGCAGCCAGAGCAAAAGGTCGGGTTACCTACAATGGGAAGCCCATCAGACTAGCAGCAGACCTCTCGTCAGAAACCCTACAAGCCAGAAGAGAGTGGGGACCAATATTCAACATTCTTAAAGAAAAGAATTCTCAACCCAGAATTTCATATTCAGCCAAACCATGCTTCATAAGTGAAGGAGAAATAAAACCCTTTACAGATAAGCAAATGCTGAGAGATTTTGTCACCACCAGGCCTGCCTTACAAAAGCTCCTGAAGGAAGCACTAAACAAGGAAAGGAACAACCAGTACCAGTCACTGCAAAAACATGCCAAAATGTAAAGACCATAGATGCTAGGAAGAAACTGCATCAACTAACAGGCAAAATAACCAGCTAGCATCATAATGACAGGATCAAATTCAAACATAATATTAACCTTAAATGTAAATGGGCTAAATGCCCTAATTAAAAGACACAGACTGGTAAATTGGATAGAGTCAAGACCCATCTCATGTGCAGAGACACACATAGGGTCAAAATAAAGGGATAGAGGAAGATCTACCAAGCAAATGGAAAACAAAAAGAAAGCAGGGGTTGCAATCCTAGTCTCTGATAAAACAGACTTTAAACCAACAAAGATCAAAAGAGACAAAGAAGGGCATTATGTAATGGTAAAGGGATCAATGAAATAAGAACTAATTATCCTAAATATATATGCACCCAATACAGGAGCACCCAGATTCATAAAGCAAGTTCTTAGAGACCTACAAAGAGACTTAGACTCCCACACATTAATAGTGGGAGACTTTAACACCCCACTGTCAATATTAGACAGATCAATGAGACAGAAAATTAACAAGGATATCCAGGACTTGAACTCAGCTCTGCACCAAGCAGACCTCATGAACATCTACAGAACTCTCCAACCCCAAATCAACAGATTATACATTCTTCTCAGCACCAGATTGCACTTATTCTAAAATTGACCACATAATTGGTAGTAAAACACTCCTCAGCAAATGTAAAAGAACAGGCATCACAACAAACTGTCTTTCAGACCACAGTGCAATCAAATTAGAAGTCAGGATTAAGAAACTCACTCAAAACCACACAACTACATGGAAACTGAACAACCTGCTCCTGAAGGACTACTGAGTAAATAACAAAATGAAGGCAGAAATAAATATGTTCATTGAAACTAATGAGGACAAAGACACAATGTACCAGTATCTCTGGGACACATTTTAAAGCAGTGTGTAGAGGGAAATTTAAAGCACTGAATGCCCACAAGAGAAAGGAGGAAAGATCTAAATTCGACACCCTAACATCACAATCAAAAGAACTAGAGAAGCAAGAGACAACAAATTCAAAACCTAGCAGAAGGCAAGAAATAACTAAGATCAGAGCAGAACTGAAGGAGATAGAGACACAAAAAACCCTTCAAAAAAATCAATGAATCCAGGAGCTGGTTTTTGAAAAGATCAACAAATAGATAGACCACTAGCCAGACTAATAAAGAAGAAAAAAGAGAAGAATCAAATAGACACAATGAAAAATGATAAAGGGGATATCACCACAGATCCCACAGAAATACAAACTACCATCAGAGAATACTATAAAGACCTCTACACAAATAAACTAGAAAAATCTAGAAGAAATGGATAATTTCCTAGACACATACACCCTCCCAAGACTAAACCTGGAAGAAGTTGAATCTCTGTAGATTAATAACACGTTCTGAAATTGAGGCAATATTTAATAGCCTACCAACCAATAAAAGTCCAGGACCAGATGGATTCACAGCCAAATTCTACCAGAGGTACAAAGAGGAGCTGGTACCATTCCTTCTGAAACTATTCCAATCAATAGAAAAAGAGGAAATCCTCCCTAACTCATTTTATGAGGCCAACATCATCCTGATACCAAAACCTAGCAGAGACACAACAAAAAAAGAAAAATTTTAACTCAATATCCCTGATGAACATCAATGCAAAAATCCTCAATAAAATACTGGCAAGGTGAATCCAGCAGCACATCAAAAAGCTTATCCACCACAATCAAGTTGGCTCCATCCCTGGGATGCAAGGCTGGTTCAACATAGGCAAATCAATAAATGTAAACCATCACATAAACAGAACCAATGACAAAAACCACATGATTATCTCAATAGATTCAGAAAAGTCCTTTGACAAAATTCAACACCCTTCTTGCTAAAAGCTTTCAAAAAACTAGGTATTGATGAAACGTATCTCAAAATAATAAAAGCTATTCATGACAAACCCACAGCCAATATCATACTGAATGGGCAAAAACTAGAAGCTTTCCCTTTGAAAACTGGCACAAGACAGGGATGCCCTCTCTCACCACTCCTATTCAACATAGTGTTGGAAGTTCTGGCCAGGGCAATTAGGCAGGAGAAAGAAATAAAGGATATTCAATTAGGAAAAGAGGAAGTCAAATTGTTTCTGTTTGCAGATGACATGATTGTATATTTAGAAAACCCCATTGTCTCAACCCAAAATCTCCTTAAGCTGATAAGCAACTTCAGCAATGTCTCGGGATACAAAATCAATGTGCAAAAATCACAAGCATTCCTATACACCAATAATAGACAAACAGCCAAATGAGTGAACTCCCATTCACAATTGCTTCAAAGAGAATAAAATACCTAGGAATCTAACTTTAAAGTGATGTGAAGGATTCCTATGCAGCCACAAAAAAAGATGGGTTCATTTTCTTTGCAGGAACATGGATGAAACTGGAAACTATCATTCTTAGCAAAGTAACACAAGAAGATTAAACCAAACACTGCATGTTCTCACTCAAAAGTGGGAGTTAAACAATGAGAACACATGGACACGGTGGGGGTCGGGCAGGAACATCACACACCGGGGCCTTTTGGTGGGGTAGGAGGCTGGGGGAGGGATGGCATTAGGAGAAATACCTAATGTAAATGATGAGTTGATGGGTACAGCAAACCAACATGGCATATGTATACCTACGTAACAAACCTGCACGTTGTGCACATGTACCCCAGAACTTAAAGTATAACAAAATAAAATTAAAAAGTAACGACATTTTTAGGAAGGTATGGAGAACAAATATATATTTTTTGCAATTTTTTCTTTTTTTGTGAATTTTTAAGTCCTCTGATATTCTTTTATTAAGCATAGATATGTTTTAATACAACTCTTTGGAGCTCCAGGAGTGTCAAATACATTTCATCTGTATTTCTGAAAAGGACGGCCAATTTTCTGCATGTTTTGTTATCCATGAAAACTTATTTCCCAAATATTACTTGTTCAGTCAAATCCACTGAAGTTGCCCAGAGGTTCCAGATCTCTGATGCTGGGTAGTTGCTAAGTCAAGTTTGTCTTTTGAAGATGGAATGTAAGGACGCTGGAGCACTTATAGTGCCTAGTGAAGACAGCCAAGGGCATAACCAATAGGTACTGCTCTCTCTTGCCCTTTCCTTTTTTCAGAGGAGAGGGTAGGTCTGACAAGCCACATATCCTCTTGGGTGTACTGCACCCCTCTCCTGCCTTTCCAATCTGCACTGCAGGATTACTGCATTTTTCTGAGCACAGAAATTAAAGGGAGCACTTTTTTTAGTAGTTTGCAAAAGTGGGTATGATCACAGGATAATCTTGCTGTTATAATTTTCAGTCATGTTCCATCCTCATTTTACTAATCATTATATGCATACGATGAGCTGGTGATAGCTATATTTCCTGGCACCTGGGACCACTGCACACTAAGAAAGCATTTGTAATGGGAGAATGGGCTCCACTTGCCGTGGGGCTGCTCACAGCAGGGAGCCTCACATGTCAGGAGCCCAACTGGGGAGATGGCAGAAGCCAATGAGCACACGATGAGTTATCCCTCCAGTGTTATCCTGAAATCTTCAGTAGAATTACTCATTTCATGATATTCTGAGTGTGATTGGATTCCCTGAGGGAACTGGAGAAAGTCTGAAAATTCTGTGCAGCTGATAGGATGACAAAGCAGATACACTTTTGAAGAAGGAAGGTTGAAATGTGGATTAAGCGTGGAGAGAGCTTTTGACTTGGAAATGGGTTGCAAAGTTGAACAACATTTCTGGGGTCAAAGAGACTTGGTGGATGCATGAGTTATATTTATTGGAAACAACCCTTGCTCTAACTAACATCTGAGTGATGCTTTACAGCATACAAAGAGCTCTTTATATATCAGATCTCATTTCATCCTCCTAAGACATCTTTGAAGAAAGTATTAGTGTTCTCATTTTCCTTACAAGGAAGCTGAGGCTAAAGTTTCTTGTTTAATTAACTTAAACTTGCATAGCTGGTCAGTTACAGAGGTAGATATGTAACCTCATCTGAAGCACCACAAGTGTCCTGTTGATCACACTGGGGAGGATGGTGATGACTTTTTATTTTTATTTGTTTATTTATTATTTTGCATGACAAGGATCTCACTTCAGGCTAAGAAACTGAAGCTTTTGTTGTCAGTTTTGAATTCTGCATTGTAGTTCCAACACGAAAAGTTTAGATTCTTTATTCTTTTTGGTTTTCTTTACTGAAAAATGATATTACTTGATATTATCCCTTACATTATTTGAGTAAGCACATGGAAACAACTCTATGTTTAGAATCACTCTGATAATCCTTTACTTTTTCCCCCAGGAAAGATTTCTTCTTTCACAGCTCATTGGCCTGTTTTTTACTGTAAAAATCAAATACTTCATGGAAAACTAATTTTTTTTAGAAAGGTTATTTCTTACTATAGTGGAAAAATGCTGTTTTCAGAAGCAGTAATTCAACTGAGTTTTAGATTACTAGAGCTCCAAAGAGCAAATACAGTAAGAGACATAGCTACTACTATCAACTGGGTGATGTTAAAAAGGAAAATAAGTTTTGGTAATTCATAAAAAGGATTAAACAATTACAGAAAGAGAACAGTGGGATATTTTCCCCCCTAAAAATAATGAGAAGGAGTCCTCAGAGAAGAGAAGGAATCCTCACTGTCTGCCTTGAAAGGGAAATCACCCCCCTGTCATTATGGAGCCTGAGGAAAGGACATCTGTCTCTGAACATATGTATCAATCATGAATGCGCAACTTGCCCTGAGAAGGGTGAAATGTTAATCCTTAGCAGGATTTTAAGTCAGAATATAAATCAGTTCAGCAGTTACTTTCATAAGAAAATATTTTAACAGGTTTAGAAGTCATGGAAACTATCAGGACACAGGACACTGGACATTTGAAGAGACAGTAGCAGCACTTGCTGGAGCATGACAAAGACTGTGGGAAGGGGCCTGACTCTAGTTTTTCTGAAAACAGTCCAAGGACACTCTTGCTCAATTCCTTATCTAACTAAGACAGGCTTAATATCCTGTAAACAAGCTATGAGATAAAAAATATATAACCTTTATATTACTTGTGTTCCTGATACAGCCAGTGTGGTCAGACTAGAGGCTTTGCTTCATTGATTAAGAGCACTGAACTAATAAGGCCACTCAAAGTTATTTGCTCATGGTGAGCTTTGCCTCCTAGATGAATAGCACCTGCCTATGCAAAATTGTGCAGTAGACAAAGTTAAAACCTTTGGGTTTTCTTACTCTCTTTTCCGTCCTTTCCCTGTGCCCAGATTTTTTTCCACACTTCCCACTTCCTTAGTCCTCATTCTCATATTGTCTGACTCAAGCCTGGCTTCCCAAAATGTCACAGCTGTATTCCTCTCGGGTCTGCTTTCAGCTGGGTCCCAGTGATCCCAGGACCCTGTTTTCTGTTAGATGAGAGTATCTGATAACTCATCATTTCCCAACCTATACTGGGATTTTAATGGATGTAATGGAGTATTCCTCCAGATTTAACTTAATGGTGGTGGTGGGATGGGGGGCATGTTCCTTGGCAAAATGTTTATGAAATCCTGCATACTATTCCTATCACACTGCTCATTTGCATATTAAAAACTTGGAGAAATCTTTCAGAAATAAACTTTTGCAATGAATTCAGTATGGAACACATTATTATAATAGAATGCAAGCTAGGGTGTACATTTTTATCCTTTCCAGATAATATATTTATTTAAGGATGAGTTCATGTCCTTTGTAGGGACATGGATGCAGCTAGAAACCATCATTCTCAGCAAACTATCACAAGAACAGAAAACTAAACACCACATGTTCTCACTCATAGGTAGGAATTGAACAATGAGAACACTTGGACACAGGGTGGGGAACATCACACACCTGGGCCTGTTGTGGAGTGGAGAGGGATAGCATTAGGAGATATACCTAATGTAAATGACGAGTTAATGGGTGCAGCACACCAACATAGCACTTGTATACATGTGTAACAAACCTGCACATTGTGCACATGTACCCTAGAACTTAAAGTATTAAAAAAAAATTCGAAAAATGCCTTGACCTTGTGTAATGACCCCAATTAAAGACATTTCAGATGCTTTAGTTGGTATTTGCTGGTGGTATATGGCACAGGGATTTTTGTGATGTGATTCAAATTATTTACCTTTAATTGCTTTTAGCTCTGTTAAGCTAAGCCATAGTTTTGGGATAATTTAAATACTTCTCATCCGTTTGGACAAAACTGAGGAAAAAATTGAGTGAAGCTTAAGGCTCTTGTTTCAGCCTTTCCATGTCGCCAGCTAGTCTTCTGAGAAGTAAAATATCCTTTTCCTATTTGTGCACTCATATTAGGACACTCAACATTTAAATAATGGGTTTGACCTGGGAATCCTTAGGATTGAATTCTTCCTTCTGTTATAGGCATCCCAGGTCAGGAGCAGAGATCTCTGATCATGTGATTAGATAGCTAAATTGCGGTCCCCTTTTATTTGATCCTCCGCTAATGAAAAATTTCTGCTTACCTGGGAAGTGAGATATTTTGAAAATTAAAAAGTTTATATAAGATACCTCTGGAAAGCCTCAAAATGAGGTCACAGGCCTAGAAGAAATGTATACTGCTTTAGAAATTTAGGCTGTCAAATGGAATCTGGAGAAAAATGCTATCAGTTTAATTTTTTCCCTCACTTTCTTCCCTCTTTGTGACTGAAGCATTTCCTCTCCCTCTCTTTCTCATAATCTATTTGGATGTCAGCTATCTTCCCCTGTGTCCCCCATTAATATAGACATTTGTGAGTTATTTAGTTTAATAACTTTTTAAACCAAACCTTATCTTTGATTGTGGCCATTACGTTGCTTATCTTTCATGGAGAATGTCTTTCTGGTTTCACCTGTTTGATTTAGGAACTAATTGAAAAGGGTGTGACTGGAAGCCTCTCCCTAGATGTACTTTTTCTCCTTTCCTTATTTTGATTATGTGTGATGAGAGACAGAATTTTTTACCAAGCCATACTATAAATCCAGCAGAGTGATGCCTGAAATACAGAAGTTGGTGAGTTCCACAGAAATCATTTTGATGGTTTTATCAAATATACTTATTCAATCAAGCACTATGAGATTCTATGGTTGACCATGGTAGATCCTAGAACAGAAGCCTGTTTTTAAAATCCCAACCTTTTTAAGCATGCCACAAAATTGTGCCTTTTAAAATTTCTTACTAATGAAGATGTGCCATTGATAAGTTATTAAATTTATAAAATGTTTTATTTATGTGATTTATATGTCTCTCAGAATCAATGTGATGATGGTTTCTTCTCAGAATAAGTGCCATGCTCAGTATGGTCTAACATTTCTAAGATGTCAGGTCATTATAGTGCTTTCTGTACTCAAATTATTTTAATTGAAAGACTAACGCTCCTTTTCTGAGCACTATTTACTTCTAATTCCTATCATTTTCTTCAAAAGATAGAACTCTTGGTCTATCCATGGCAACTTTCACGGTTGGAAATAGTTTTGCTGATGATGTTGACTTCTACTCTTTATTCTAACCCCTTGGCTGGGTCTGACCAAGGATGATGCCAGCAAAGGGCCAGGAAAGTAAACTGCACAGAGGCATCTAATATTAAAAATCCGAAGAAATGTACAAAATCTACAGGAAGATAAGCTGTATCATCTCCCAGACTGGCAGTTTTCCCCATGTCACATGGTCATTGGTAAGATAAGTTGAAGATTTATGGTTATGCTTGTTTATACATATTGACTGTGATTATGTCATGAGGAAAGTCTGTAGAGCTATACTACCCCAACGAGTTCATGATATCATAGGCTTAGTAAAATCACCTTGATTTGTAACTCAGGGCCACTCTGGGGTTCCATCCTTCATGGGCAAACTTGTCTCAAACTTTCTTCCTGCCACAGTTTTTCTCAAGGTAGATCTAGGCAATGTGTTATCATGTCCCTATTTACTGTTTAGTACTTTTTTTTTTTTTTTTTTTTTAGCATTTTTCTTACTATAATATGAATAGAATTAGGTAGATGCCATTCATCTAACTGGTAGATGCTCCCCAAACTGGGTCAACTGGAAGCACTGATTATGGAGTATAATCTCCGTAGACCATTCTGTTTAGTCAAACTTCAGATCTGTTTATCCCACTATAGTGGATGAAAGAATATAAATTGTCTTCTGTTTTCTCTTTTTCTTGCCTTTGTTTCCCAAATTCTCCCATGAACTCATCATGTTTCACATTCTGTTTTCCACTAATAAAGCCCAATACTTTTCACTTCCTCAATTGGATAGATTTTCCTACTGAGTAACACTTACAAGATACTACTCAAAAAAAAAAAAAATGACTATCAAATACTTTTCAATTTTTGATCTAAGGAATTCTAATATATTAAGATATACTACTAAAGAGTTTTATAAGATTAAACATGTTAGAAAAATAATACATATCACTCTGTTGGAGATTTACCATGTAAAATATTATACAGTCTAGGAAATCTTAGACCTGTTTAACTTTTTTCAGTCTAACATTTATGAAACATCTGAACACATATTTTTTCACTCTACCTCCTATTAACACTGTTGTGTGAAATAATTGTAAAGAAAAGATTTTTATGTTATGGGTAGTTTTGAAGTCAGAGACAACTTTGTCACCTACTTGCTGTGCTATCTGGTATGCTTAACACTCCGTGCCTCAGTGTTCTCTCATGTAAAATGGAGATTACCTCTTTTACTGACTTCATGGGGTTAACACAAGGACTGTATTAGTTAGGGTTCTTCAGAGAAATAGAACCAATAAAATGCACACATACATTTGTTATAAGGAATTGGTTCACATGTTTATGAAGGCTGAGAAGTTCTGAGATCTGCAATTGGCATTGGTAAACCAGAGACCCAGGAGAGAAAATGTATAGTCCCTTTCTTTCTGAATCTGTATCCAATCATGAAAGCCAATGATAAAAAGTTCCCCAAAAGGCTCAAGATTCAAGGAGAACCAATGTTTCAGTTCAAGTCTGCAGGCCAGAAAGGATTGATGCCCCTGTTCAAGAGGAGTTCCCTCTGTCTTTTTGATTGATTCAGTCTTTAAGTGATTGGATGAGGCTTACCCTCATGGGAGTGGGCCTCAAATGTGAATCTCATCCAGAAGCACCCTCACAGAAACACTCAGTATCATGTTTGGCCAAATGTCCAGATAACTGGGGGTCCAGTCAAGTTGACACATAAAATTAACCATCACAAGAACCTAATGAGAAAATGCGAATTAAATGATTTATACAATTCCTGAAACAGAGTCAATAATAGGTAATGTTGGATATTATTATCATGATCATGATCATCACCATCACCACAATTGTCATTGTCATTGGTATCTTAAAAGCTTAATAAGTTCTTATTCTCAGAATCATTTCTATTTCAAAGAAGAAACCCTTGACTAATAACAGAAGGAAACTAGCAGATAAATATTCTCTTTTGTCCTTCGACTGGAAAGCTCTAAAGCTTATTTTACATAGCTCCTTAAGGGGTCTCCAGTGAGACAGAATCCCCATTAATGACAGCAGTGACTAACCTGATAAGTCATCTTTGGGTTGACTTTCCGTCTTTCCCAAATTCCTAGTCCCAACTTCTATTCCTTGGGATCATTTCCCAAAATAACGTCTTTGCTTGCAAGCTCTAGTCTCAAGCTCTGTTTCCTTTTGGAACCCAAGCTAAGACATATAACCAAAAGTCAGGAGAAGAATTAATACACATTTTTTCCCTAGTTATAGTCACTGCAATGAGGGTGTAGAAAAATTTATGATACAACATGCGAAATGATTTCAGAGTACAAGAAAACAGTGTTTCAAGTGGCATTCAGCCTAAGAGTTATGCTTTCATAACAGGAGCCATGGCAGTCTCTCAAAGTCCTCTAAGAGCTTAGAAAACATTTTGTGGAAGTGAAACACAGGCTATTTACAGGAGTTACAACAGACCTATTTGTAAAAGTGGGCACGAATTGCACTTACAGGTTTTGTATTAACCTGTATTTTCTCAAATTGATAAAAGCTCTGTCTTTGAAGTCTGAACTTTGAATAATGTGAGCAGAGGCTGCAGATTTTTATGGCATGTATATTAGTCCTGATCTAAGGCACAGACCAATCTAGCATGGACTGATGTGGAATTGTATGAGGACAGCATCTGAATACAGAAGACAATTATGTATTGCATACAATTGGAATGATGACAGAAAAAGAAACCTCAGTCGCTTTACTTTTTTTAAGGCCGCCAAAGATGTAGACTTTTGCCAATGTCATCGTGGGGTAATATTGACAACAGAAGACTCAGACTCACCAGTTGTGTATATTTTTTGCTATAGACATTTGATTTTAAATGTCATTGTTTAATAAAATATGCATAACTCATCACAAAGTATTGCTTTATTTCTTCTCAGATGCCTCTTATTTTCTAAAGCTGCAAGTTAAAAGAAACCTTCCATATGTTTTTAGGGTTATAGAGTTGAACCGATGGGCCTCAAGTGAAAGGAAGATCACGAAAGCTGTGCCTAGAAAAGGTGAGTGGTCTGTTCTGTATCATGCCTGAACATGGCTTGTTTCTGTTAGGATATGCCACAGAGTACATAGCAGTGAAGAAAGAGCACCACACATAACGGTTCTATACCATTTCTGTGCTTTTCTGGAGGACAAGTGAATGTAGCATAATTCTTTCCTTAGGAGACAAATGGTCTATTGCACACTTAAAAAGTAGCTGATCTGGGAAAGTTGAATTGAGAGCTGTGGAATAAAAATAGAGTTCCTTTTTGAAATGGCTGTAAGCTATCATTTTTCACTTCGGATGCAGGTTTCTGAGATTGCTTAACTGGTGTCTGAGAGGAAAATGTAAGAATAAAGTGGAATAGTGAGGGAATGAAGAGTAGGCAAATATATTTTTTTTTCCAAGAATTGAAGACTTTATTTTAAAGTATGAAAAGATACTTTTAAAGAAAAAGTGAAATTAGAGAAAAATTGAAATTTCATTTAGTGACAACACTATTGACATTTTTCTTACTAATCTTCAGCTACTGCCGCCTCCTCTTTTTTTAGTCCACAAAATTCCTTTCTTTGAAAACTTTCTAAGGCCGGGACTGAATTTGGCTGTCTTGAGTTACATGACTAAACTCTCAGCCACTGTCTGCTACAGTATTACATACAAGAGTGTTCTCTTGTTTACAGGATGGGATCTACTATATGAGTTCTTAAAACAATTTTCTTTTCGAAATCCTTTGTGATTGATTATTTGATTGCTCAAATAATACATATTAATGTAGAAAATATGGATAAGGAAAACAATCTGTGATTACACCATCCAATGGTAACCCATTTAATGATTCATTATTTATTCCTCCAGGCTGGAGGGTGGCATATAGGGTGAGAAGCAAAGGGTGGTTTACAGACTATCATCTGCCTCCAAGTTACTATGAGTAATTTTTCAAAATGCAGCTTATTGGTTTCCTCTCAAATCCTGTGGAATCATAATTCCTGTAATATGAGCCTTGGGTATGTATTTTTAATACGTATAGCAGGCATGAGGTTCACTAAAGCTTGAGAATCACTGTTGCAGACTTTTTTTTGGTGGGGGTTAGAGGATAGGAAAGAAATCAATTTCAAACTGAAAATAACAGATTCTACACTGGATCTTAACCAAAAGGCTGAGGAGTGAAACAAATCAATTTTAAAAGAAAACTGATTTGGAACTCACTGTCTTAAGTTCTGGCCAGTTCTTCCTCGTAGTACTTTAGGGAACAAAGCACCATAGATCACAGCAATATTGGATATAGTGAGTCATGATCATTTTTGGAGGGTACAGTCTTTAAGTTAGATCTATGTTTGATACGATGGAGAACTTCCACATGCCAAGTGCTTCTACTATCTGAAAGTGGGGCACACATTTCACCTAGCCTTCAGGTGTGAAATGATTCTTCCCAAGCACTCACCACTGGCCAGGGGCAGGGCCATTTCAGAACTGAGGTCTTTGAGTGCCTGTTCCAGGCTCTCCCCTCTCCACCAGCCTGAATGTCAGGCTCCTACTGTATATGAAGTTGTTTTACTGATAAGAGAAGTGGGCTACTGAACCTAAATGTCCAGGGGAAGAAAGAACAGAGTAATGTAGTATACCTTTTCAAAGGACAGAGCTCCATTCTTCCCTCTTCTGTACCCATTTCTACTGTTTTATTCTTAACTAGTTATGGGCAAAGGGACTGTCTTTTGGTCACATTCGTAACATACATTTTATAGAAGTAGTTTCAAAAGAATTGTATTTTCAAGTATATTTGCACATTATTTATTTTCCAGGGCATTCTGATCTGTGGTCAGGTAAAGTGGCTTCTGTTGTAACTGTTCTTGTTATATTAATCATACTTCGAATACTACACTCTTCCCATTCATTTGAATAATTGGGTGGACTAGGAAAACCTCTCCTCTAGGTAATTTGTTAAGTGTTTTTTTTTAGAGTGAGTGTTCTGCAATAAACGTACACTCATTCTCATAAAATAGCTCCTTTTGTTCTTGGTATTTAATCTGTTTGTTTTGTATAAATATTGTGTGAATTTATGCTTAAATCATTGGAATTTATTGCTATTGACCATTGTTTACCCATGTTTGCAAATTTGAAAAAAATCCCAAACACATGAGAACTTAGAATTTCCAAGTGAAGAATTGCTATTTTATGAAAGTTTAGTTTTATATGAAAGACTCCTGAGGAATAGTGTAAAATTTCTAGATTTTAGATTATTTTAGTAAAACATCCAGATAGAGACAATTCTATCAGTATAATCACGGTCTGTTTAGCTAACTTCTTTTTCGAAGACGGAGTTTTGCTCTTGTTGCCCAGGCTGGAATGGCACAATCTCGACTCACCGCAACCTCCGCCTCCTGGGTTCAAGCAATTCTTCCTCAGCCTCACAAGTAGCTGGGATTACAGGCATGCGCCACCGTGCCCAGCTAATTTTGTATTTTTAGTAGAGACAGGGTTTCTCCATGTTGGTCAAGCTGGTCTCCAACTTCTGACCTCAGGTGATTCACCCGCCTTGGCCTCCTAAAGTGCTAGGATTATAGGCATGAGCCACTGCGCCCAGCCTGTTTAGCTAACTTTTAAGCATACAAGTGGAATTCATAAATATGAGAGATTTCCCCATAGGCAACATGTGGCAGCAATCTTTTATTTTATAATTTAATTTCTCTGAACATCATACTGGAAGTCCAAAGAAATATTTCAGGTTACATGAAATAAGCAATTGTATTTTTCTATAACTGTTTAATAAACGAAAAGTAATCCTGAAGCATGCAAACATACATAATAATATTTTTCACAAATTTAACAAATACCGAGCAATTAAGACAATAGCACTTTACAGAAAGTCCTGGCACCCTAGTCAGTATATCCAGGGCTTGAATCTTACCTTAGGAGAGGCTCCTCTTATAACCAAAGTGACCATGCAGGGTTACACAGTGATTCTTCTGGGACTTTGCAGCTCTTTATGAAGTGGATTCATTTTATTCTTTCCAGTGGATTTATCTCTTGTCATGCTGCCTTTCAGAAAACGGAGACCAAATAAAACAAAAACATGCAGCAATAAAAGAAAGGTTCAGTGTTCAAGGTTATTCAGAGGCAGGGGAAAAATAATCATTTAGAAGACTAGGTTTTTTTTTTTTTTTTTTTTTTAAATTAGGATATAGCTCTCTAAAGAATAATATTAAAACATTTATGTATTATATCAGGCTGCTATTACTGCAACAGTGCTATGGTAATTATCAACCACAAAAATATTATGGCACATGATAACATTTATCCATTATGCATCTGCAGGTTGGTGGGGGCTAAGACAATCTAGGCTGGGCATAGCTGAGTTTACTCATTGTCCTTGCTTTGGAACCACTGGGCTATTCTTTCCTTGGCAATAACAAAGAAACAAGGCAGCAAGCCCCAGTTCGGATTACAATTTAGACCTCTGCTTATGACATGCCCACTAAAAGTCTCACTGGCCAGAGCAAGTCACATGGTCAAACCCAACATCAATAGGGTGGGAGGCTGGGCGTGGTGGCTCATGCCTGTAATCCCAGCATTTAGGGAGGCTGAGGGAGGCAGATCACGAGGTCAGGAGATCAAGACCATCCTGCTAACATGGTGAAACCTCCGTCTCTACTAAAAATACAGAAAAAAAAAAAAAAAATTAGCCAGGCGTAGTGGTGGTCACCTGTAGTCTCAGCTACTGGGGAGGCTGAGGCAGGACAATGGCCTGAACCTGGGAGGCGGAGCTTACAGTGAACCGCGATCGCACCACTGCTCTCCAGCCTGGGCGACAGAGCGAGACTCTGTCTCAAAACAATGCAAACAGAAGTGAGGTGTGTGTGCGTATGTGTGTGCCTATGTTCTGAACTATTATCTAATCTTCTACATTTCTATTCTCAAAACTTGTTCAAATCTCTTCTAATTTTGGTTGAGTTGTGCTCTGTGGAACAATTGAAAGGAGCAGGCTTTTCCTAGCTGCATCTGAAAATCGCAAACTTCCTTCAGTTGTTTGGGGCCATCTACTACTGTAGATGTTTAAGGAGTTCTGAAAGGCAAAGAGTAAGCTTTTTTATTTTTTTTGAGATGGAGTCTCACTCTGTTGCCCAGGCTGGATGAAGTACAGTGGCGTGATCTAGGCCACTGTATTTTTAGTAGAGACGGGGTTTCACCATGTTAGCCAGGATGGTCTCGATCTGACCTCGTGATCCTCCCGCCTTGACCTCCCAAAGTGCTGGGATTACAGGTGTGAGCCACTGCGCCTGGCCAAGAGTAAGCTTTTAATGTGGCAATAGTTGCAGAGCTAATAGTTCTGCAAGAACACCAGCCTTTGGGATTCATTCCCATGAAAGAATACTAGAAGGGGTCTCATAAATCTCAGCTACGAAGGTATACGGAGGTGGTGGATAATAGTTAAGCCTTTGATTTAGTTCTCAAATCTTCCCCAGGAATGCAGAACATGCATATGAATCCAGAAGCTACTAGAGAAATCAACACTCTATTGAAATACTCTTGTTATAAATACAGTTTTGTGGGGGATGATTACTAAATGTGGATTGGGTTTTTAGTGGAATGTTTATGGAAATAACTTTATTTGGGTTCAAATGCTTGTATTGCCACTGGCTAATATAACCCTTAATGCCTGCCTAATAGAATGTGATAAAAATAAGATAATGGATGTGATTATGGAGGCAGTACTTCATTGTAATTTGTAGCATGAGCTCTGGAATCAGTCTGTTTGGGTTGAATGCTGTCTCTACTACCTACTAGATGGCTGACGTTTTACTTGTCTTTCTAAATTAGTTTCCTAGGGCTGCCGTAACAAATTAACAAAACTGGATAGCTTAAAGCAACGGAAAAGTATTCTTTAATAGTTCTGGAAGCCAGAAGTCAAAAATCAAGGTGTCAGCAATGCTGCTTGCCTCTTGGGGGGCCTCTGAGAAAGAATCTGTTCCACGTTTTCCTCCTAGCTCTGATGGTGACCAGCAATCCTTGGGTTCCTTAGCATGAGACAGTGTAACAGCAATCTCTGTCTCCATCTTTACAGGGTATTCTTCCTATGTCTCCTCTGTCTCTGTGTGTCCTCTTTTTTCATCAGGATGCCAGTTATACCGAGTTTAAGGTTCAGTTAGTTCAACATGACCTCATCTTAACCAATTATATCTTTAGAGGCTCTATTTCCAAAGAAGGTCACATCCATAGATACTGGGGGTTAGGGCTTCAACATATCTTTTTAAGTACACAATTTAATCCACAACAGTTTATTCTCTCTTCCACCCTAATATTTCAACATTAGAACATAGTTCACCCATGTTTTCTGCCACTTTATAACAAGGATCACCTTTCCTCCAGTGTCAAAAACATGTCCATTATTTCCTTTTAAAGTTTCACCAGACGCACCTTTAACATCCATAGTTCTATGACGCAAATGCATTTTCTAAAGTTAACGTTCTTATCTGTAGCACGAGGATGATGATCACGTTTTAGAACAATTGTGAAAATTAAATGCAATTGTCTATAAATAACGTTTAGTCTGGAAAATGGCATATTGCAAATGCTTAATGAGACTTGGCTTTTATTTAAGTATTAGATTGAATCATAAGAAGTTGATGTTTTGTAGGTTGTCAATAGTTAAAGATGAGCAAAGCCTTTTGGTATACTTTGAACTGTGTGAAATTCCTGTTTTCATAGATCAAAAATAGTCAAATATCAGTAATTCTATGTGACTTAGCCTAATACTTTACAATAAGTGAGACATTGACACACCAAGATAAAGTATCCTTAGTGAGCCATGACATTTTCTTCTTACAAAGCATCTCAGGACGATTATTTCAAGCTAAAACAAATACTGGATTGTTACATGAATTCTTTATTAAACTATTTTTAATAACAAATGAATTCAACTTTTTTGCTTATAGATAATCCACTATTTAGTGAAGAACCATGAAGCATACATCCAGGTATTTCATTTTTATTAATACTATCTGTCACTGAATCAGGGGCTTTCCAAATTAAACATGTTTAAATTAGGATGAGATCACTGTCTTTACTTTTCTTCAGTTGGGTATATAGTAGCTTTGCACCCTAGTCCTCATTTCTTCACTGTTTTTTAAAAACTTCAATTCAGATAGTAAAAAAATAGGTAACCAAAAAACTTTCACAATACTATTCTAGTGGTCACCTGGGTATCTATTATACAGGGTTCTTACAAGGAGAGAGAAGAAATACCATTAATATAAGAATACAATGCCGCTGGAATTTTCTATGGAGACAGTGATACAATTGGAACAAATTAGTTGAGGATAACGTTTATAAATTAAAGTGTTTTTCCCAGTGTCTCCAAGGCAGCCGTACAGGCAGGAAATAAGAAATTGAAGTGAATATTAGAGTGTAAGAAAGTGGTAAATGAAGCTTATGAGAATAAGATGTGATACATTAAAAGACTTACTGAATAATTTGTCAGGAATGGTGACTAAATTGAGGTCAAGAATTGTAAGGGATTATTGATTTAATATAGAAGAATTGTAAAACCTAGGGCAGGATGGATGAAAGAAACAGAAGGCATCTCAGGTCCTATGAGGACAATGAAGAAGCCAAGAAAAAATTCATCCTTTCAACAAAATTTCTAGTTATATTTTTGATGTGCTAACTAGTACAGCTTCTGCATATAACTGATTCTCTAAAAATATTTGTTGAATGAATATGAATAATAAAGCACAATAATATTAATCTGATTTAGAACAAACTTCTGAAACAGAAATTTTAAATAATAAAGAAACTTACTATCCTAGTTTCAACATAGGTAGCCAGAGCTAGAGGTAGGATTGTATAATAGAAAAGAGCTGTATTAAGACTTGGACAGATTTGAATTCCAACCCTGAATCCCTTTTCTAAAGCATGTATGATGTACTATAGTCATTAGTTCCACTACTGATAGTATCCCCAGTGAATTGGGTGGACTGCATCTTTCAAAAACTTGAAAAAATATAATTTAAGACAACACATCTCTTTTAATTAATTTTTAAAGCTTTTTTTTTTTTTTTCTCTCATGCTTTTGTGATGATTGATTATGTGTTAAATTGACAGGGCTAAGGGATGCCCAGATAGCTGATAAAACATTATTTCTGTGTGTGTCTATGGAAATGTTTCTGGAAGAGATTAGCATTTGAATCAGTAGACAAAGATCCACCCTGACCAATGTGGGCAGACATCATCCAAATCATTGAGGGCTCAGATAGAACAAAACATTGGAGAAATAGTGAATTCTATTGCTTCTTGAACTGGGCCACCCATCTTAACCTACCCTCAGATATCAGAGCTCCCGGTTCTTGGGCTTTGGGACTCTGGGACTTATACTAGTCATCTCCCTGGTTGTCAAGCCTTAGCACGTGGAGAGAATCACACCACTGGCCTTCCTGGTTCTCCAGCTTGCAGACTTAGCCTTATCATAGGACTTAGCCTCCATAATCTTGTGAGTCAATTCCCATAAGTATA
>NW_012109097.1:290360-302713 GCF_000951045.1 Mandrillus leucophaeus
TCTCTGGAGAATCCTAATACAGCTTTTCATACCATCCTTTTTAATGTCCTCAAAATTCACTCTTCTTATGATCATTTGTATTTAATCTCCACCAATTATCTTTTTCTAACTCCTGAACTGCTTCTTTGCTTCATCTTCTGCTGGTATCATATCCTAAAGGGTTGCTTAGACCTGAAATTTGGAGTGACACCAGTGGTCTCTATGCTCCAAGAGGTGAGAAGAAACACTGTGTGTGCAGTTGGGCTGTTAATGGTGCCTAGTGTTACTGATCAATCCTGGGATTTTAGCATCTCAGAGGAAGGCCCTCCAGGGAATGTGATGATTAAGAAATTCAGGCAGGAAAAACAAGGGGGGATCCTTGTTGTATCTGAGAATCAATGTCTTATACATGCAGGGAAATTTCACAGAAAGGTAAGCGTAGTAGGTCATAGAGAAGGAGCACAATACTAAATTGATCAATCAGCAATAGATTCATAAGGGGAAGATTACTTCTATTGGAGAACTTGTGGTCATAGGGAACTTCTGGAAGCATGAGGGGAAAGTCTGATCTGAGGTCTAAGTAAGTTAGGTATGCTTTAAGGTAGGAAAACATCTACTTAGATGCAGGATTCTAATATAATAATTCTCTCTCTTTCTTTGTCTCTCTCTCTTTCTTTCTTTCTTTCTTTCTTTCTTTCTTTCTTTCTTTCTTTCTTTCTTTCTTTCTTTCTTTCTTTTTCTTTTTTTTTCAAGGTGAAGACATTGAACATTACTTACTGTTACTGTATCTGCCTATGGTGTCTTTCTATCTTAAAAAGAAAAGTTTTAATGGTTTGATGTGTACCCAGCTCTCATGAGTTTATCTGGTTTAGTTCTTGGATTTGCCTTGGATATTGATCTGCCAAGTATTCTAACATGGTCTTTGAGGTGATTAAGAGGAATTAAATAGCTATCAAATTGAACTTTAAAATGCTTTCTAATAATAATGCCAGTTTAGCAATTGACTTCATGAATATTAGTCACAAGAATCAGTGTCAGTCATTTGGTGCCTTAAAAAAAAAATTGTGTATAAAATGTTGACATTAGTCCATTGTAAGGTGTTATAGTAACTTCTCTAGAGGCTTCAAGCACATTAAAAGATGTATTTGTGCTTATGACACAACCTGCTCCTGAAGAAACCATTGGGGGTGGCTGAGCTTATGCTTCTGTGAAAGCTTCTAATTCAGCTGATTAGATTGCATTACATGATTCATGTAATCTCTGCTTCATTTTTCTTTAGGAGGGAGAACTTAGTAATAAGCCTCCAAGATAAGGGGCATTTAATAGGATATTATCAATTATAAGTTCACCCAAAAAGTTCTATGGTCAAAGGGCCAACTTTGACCATAGAAAAAGGGCCATTTTCCACAGGGAAAATGGTCAAATTGTATTTACTGCAAATGTTACTGTAGCTGGCAATCTTTGTCTTACCTAACAACTAAAATTTTCGTGAGGCGGAGGAGAGGATAGAGCCTGCTCTCAGAGTACAGGCATGATTTGTCCTTTTTTCAACATACCCCATATAATGAACTTGTGTCCTTTAATTGCATCTTCCCACCCCCAAATGCCAATTCAAATTCAAAGAGTTTTTTCTCTCAAGGTTTAGGCTCTGCCTTCCATAATCTTAGGCATGAGGCATGCCTGGATCCCCTTAGTAGTCTAGAGTGGCAGCATCTGTGAGAATGGGGTGGATTTTGGGGGAAGTGACTGGCTTGATGTCCTGAGGACACCAAAGAGGTTTAGCAGATGTGTGTCCAGAGAGGAAGAGTGAACATAGAAGTTATTGGTGAAGATGATGAAGTCTATCATCTCCTGGATAAAGTAATAAATTAGATTTTTTTTCTTAGAAAAAAAACTCCTAGATTATCAGTTATTTAGTTTGTCTATTGGGTAGATAAATTAATATAACTAACTTGTATAGCTAGAGCTATTTATACATTGTCATAGTGGTGGATTAAGTTCACCAAGATTAGACCATGAAGGCTCATTAAATCCATTTGTTTATTTGTAGTCAAGATAAAGAAAGTGTTGTTTTATAATATTGTCTTTAATTATGATTGGTAAAAAGACATACAAAGCATTGCCACATACTGGTCTACATGCTGATTATGTAATGGCATTACTATAATAAACTATACTAGAAACACTGTTCAGTGGAAATGATTGATGAGTTAGCTTCTAATTATAGATAGAGAGAAATTTAAAATTCTACCAATACTTCAATATTACTTTATATGACTTCTCAAGTATAATATTTACGAATTATGGTGATATACATGTGTCATTTTAGAGTCTCCATTTATTTGCACACTATGATGTATTTGTCTTTTAATAGTACTTAAGTGTAAGGACTTATTTTTCTTCTAAATATTTTTAAATATCTTTTATGACAAACAAGAAAACAAACATGCTCATTCATGTGTAATTTCACAAAAGGGTGAATGCAGTTGGAATTGTAATGAAAACCATATTTATAGAAAAATAAAGCGAGTTTGCTTTTTTTTATTTTTATTTTTATTTTTTGATAAAGCAATGTGAGGGACAACTCAGGGAATACGTTCCTACAAAGACAAAGTGTCATGTCGGAGGACACCATAATCTCGTTACTCTGCAAGGGGTTGGGTGGAGGGGGACTCAGCAGAGATATGTGAGCACCTCCACCTCCAAATTCTATCTCCTTCTAAGCCAGTATAAGGCTATTTGGCAGCGATTGGAATAGGAACCACATTTTAGGGAGAAGTGGAAGAGTTCATTTTGCCTTTTAACTATTGTTTGTTTTCTAGTCTGCAAAAATGGTGTCCCTCTAGATTTCTTCAGAGACGTGCTTGCATACCCTGGAAGGTGGAGATTGTAAACCTTGCTCAATTCTGCTGGGGGCTTCTTTTCCAAACTGTTTCCAGAAGGGCTCAGTTATTCACATCTCTAGACCTACAGTGGAGCCCAGGTTTTAATTTCAAGACATGACTAGAGATCACAGAATTAATTTTCTTTATTACTAAGTCCTAAAATGTTAAATGAACATTGTCTCTGCTCTGAAGGATAACTGTAAACTGATAGTTCTCATCTTACACTTGTGGTTTTGTTTTAATATAATATTTCTTTCCAAAAAAATCCAAGGGAACATCTTCTTGTACTATGCACTTAAAAATTTATTTCCTACATCAGAAGGCTGAGGAAACCCATTAATGACTCAGGTTTAGACAGCTTCCTGAAAGACAGGTCATTAAAGCCTTCCATGGGTGCTAATGTGCAAATAGGCCAGTAAATTATTCCCGTTCTCAACTCTATAATTTAAATGAGGAGTAGTTTGAATATTAGTGCTCAAATGTGTTTATTTTAGTATTAAAAAACAGAACATTTCCTAAGGGTTCACTGCATACATAAATCCTGTTGATTTGTGAATCTGAGGTTTTCACTAATTTTCTAAGCAGTGGTAACCCAGCTGACTTTAATTCTACTCTTTATTACACAGCATTGTAAGCTAGAATGGAGTTAGCTGATTTTAATTTCATGCTTCTGATTGGAAGTTGCGTGGTAGAAATGAACTCAGCATAACAGGTAAATAAATTTGACCAAGATATTAAGTGTACCTCTCCAATATGAATAAAGCAATGTGAGTGACTTCTGTGCAGTGCTTGGGCATCTGTAACAGTTAAAAATGAGTGCCCTGTTTCTTAGTGCCCTAGCATCTAATTTTAACAAAACCTGAAAGAGAAGTTCAGAAACCTGGTAGTGCTGCCCTGCAAATCAGTAAGGACCAATCTGTCTGGGCTTGCACTGCAGCGAGACCATTGAGAAGCTTCAAAAGAAATAGGAGGACCTTCTACAGAATGTTCTTTCCATAAAGTACTGGTAAGAAATCACTAGGCAACAACATCTGATGAATAATTCTAGAAGTAGCAGTTGTTTTGAAGTTTGAAAGATAACCTTGTGTTTTTAAACTCATCTGTAACTGTCCTGCTCTTTCTACTTTTTTCAGTCTTTGTATTTTTTTCTTTGTCCTCTTAACCCTTGATTTAGTCCTTTTTTCCTTCCAGAGTTACTTTCTCTTTTGATGTAAAGGAGAGAGATCCTATCAAATGAGAGGGTGATAATCAGAGACTAGAATTTAATGAGGAATAGTTTGAGTATTAGAGAAAGTTTTTTAAAGAAAATTGTGAAACCTGGTTTATGCAACAAAGCATATTTTCATTTATGTTGTTTTTTGAATTACCTTGAATGTTTTCATGCATTTCTTTTGAAAACCTGGCCATCTGACTTTTAGGTTTTCTCAATTTTTTCCCCACCAAAGATCAGTAATTTACTTCAATTCAATGAATTGAAAATGTTTGTTTCTGATTGAACTACCTTGTATATGTTAGTGATCTCTGCATTTTAATTGTAAGAGTATTTTTTCTTTTCATTTTTTTATCCTAAAGTAAGGAGGAAGAAGTTGGCTCTTTAAATCTGTAACACAATTAATTAAGAACTGGAGGCAAGGTATAAAGCCAAAGTCACAATGCAGTGTGAGTTGGGGAACCGGAAGAGATTTAGGTTTAGTGGATGGAAACATAGGGGGTGGCCTGGAAGAACTAAAGATAAGGTGCAAACATTTCTAGCATGTTTGAAAGAGTTGGATTCCTTTGAAGGTCCTAGAATAGGCTGGAAACCAGAGTTTTCAAACCGTTTTTACTCACAAAACCCTTTCATTAAATAAAATCAGCAGACGCTCAATGTGTTAAACAGGTGAAAATGGTTGTGGTGAAGGAGAAGCCTACTCTCTTGGTCTTATGTGGGGCAGGGTCTGAGTGAACCTCTGTCTTTGCAGAGTGCAATTTGAAAACCACTGTGTTAGCATACATTCTGGATTTTCAGAAAGCATAGTTAATATGACTAATTTTGTTTGTCGCTTATATGCAAGTCCTTTAGCCATGTGAGATTAAACACTAGGGGGAGGTTTCGATGCTACACTGGGGAGGAAATCTTAGTGGGAGAACATACTTGACTCAAAGTGCAGTGTGTGTTCCTGAATGATACATCACGGTTAACAGAAGAGAAAGCTCAGGGAATGTGATCACATCTAAATGCATATAGCGTTTCTTTCTCAAGGCAATAGTTAAGGTCCATAATATTTTTGGAGGTAGAGCTCACTAGCTATTCCCACTGCCTGGGATCGTCCTCCTTCTGTCCTTTGCAAGGTTGCTGTTTCTTGTTATTTAGATGTTGGTTTGCAGATCACCTCAAGAAATGGTCTTTCCTGATTGCTCTGTCTACCTTAGGTCTTCTTCTTAATAGGTATCCCCTTAATACATTTTATTAATCTCCGTCAAAACACCCTGTTCAGTTTTAAAGACTTTAGGAAGAATTTTAGCTTACTTAGTTTTGATGTTCCTCACTAGAAGGTAATCTCTGTGATAGGAGAAACCATTCTTGTAACTTTAATACCTGGTAGCTACAGTACCTGGTACCTGATAGACATTCAGTACATGTTTGTGTAGCGAATGAATGATATATGTTATATAAGAGATGTAAAACACAAGAGAGGCCACTAGAGGATTCAGTGGGAACATTTCTTTTAGGTAGTTTCCCAGAGCAGTGAATTTTAATATTTTAAAATTTTATTAAAATGGTGAAACCTGGTTTATACAATAACACATTAATGATAAATAAGTCAGTACTAGTAAAGCAGTGTGTACATGTAGATTTTAAATCAACAATCCATAGTAAAGGCGATAGCAAATATTAAGAAAAACAAGAAACAAGATAATAAGCTTAGGAGGTTTGGATTTAAGGACATATATTTTCCTTCTCTTGTTATTATAACCAAGTCATGTTAAAATTTATGCCATATCTGTTCACCCTGGAGGTAGTATTATTTTGTATTACTCGGTTTCTGGCATGACACTTGATTATACTTGGTAGTAAATGACCCCCTTCTCAATGATAATACCTGGAGCCCTAGCAGTCTCCTGTGGATCCCCACAAGTCCTGACATGGAGGACTTTATGAGGGGGACACAATGCTGTGCAGAAAGTGTACAGAGTACCATGATGGTGACCCATAGGTACACAGGTGTTGAACCTCAGAAAAATGGTTTCTATAGATACAAGACAATTAAAAGAAAGTGGGAAGTGCTGGCCTACTTGTTTTGTGATGGTAGAGTTTGTTCATATTTCATTTCAAGCTCTAAAGACTTAAAAGAAACAAGACTTAATTCCAACCAGGTGAATCCCTAAGGTTGCAAGGAGGATGGGAAGAGAAACGAATAGCTATGGAGTGCCTGCTAGGTTCTGTGCTAAGCATTTTTATGCACATTAGCTTCTAAAAATTCCAGGTGGAGGCTTCAGTCTAGAACAGATGATACTTGGTCCTCATATCCCTGGTGGTGAGGTACAGATTGTGGAAAAGGTTCATTTTTCTAATTACCAGAACACCCTGGGTATAAATGATGTCCATGTATGACTTCCTACTAACAAAAAATAGGAATTAAAATTTTCACTTAGCAAGATTTTGGTATGAACCCTGAGTTAATGTTTCAATTAGATGCTTTTTTCCCATTATTGTGAAGAGTATTGGGAAAATTAATCATGGCAGCAAACTATATCTGCTCATGATTCTACTTTTTTCTTACCTGATAAGTGCTGTATTTGTATTTCCTCCAGTTTCATTTATTAGATGACTATTGTTAAAGTAGGTATGGGTTATTTACTTTGGTAAATATGAGTGTTCTGAGTGGTTTATCTCTATTGTGTACTGAAAACTAAATTAAGTATTATGCATATGTTTTAAATTGAACTCATGCAAGCAAATTGTTAATGACTAAGCAACGTTTGAAAATGTCTAATTTACGATGAGAGAATCCAAATTATAGAATTTAGAAAATGTGGTCTGGATGGCGTGAACCCGGGAGGCGGAGCTTTCAGTGAGCTGAGATTCGGCCACTGCACTCCAGCCTGGGCGACAGAGCGAGACTCCGTCTCAAAAAAAAAAAAAAAAAAAAAAAAAAGAAACTGTGGTCTGGAATGCAGGCTTATAAAAATCAGTCTCTAATAGCAAAGTAAATAAGGATATTGTAAATGTAACATCGCATTTGATTGAATGACTATGAAATATTGTCACTGGAGTTAGTTTAATATGAAAATACTCAATATTTGGCTATCCTGTAAAGAACTAGTTTCTCCTAATCTATTTTTCTTGAGAGTAAGGGGCCGGGCCCATAGATATAGCCTTCTCCCTGTCCTCACTGCCCTCCTTCCCTTCCAAAAATACCACAAGCCCCAAATTCTTATATGGGCTATGTGAATGCTTAAAAATGAATCGAATTTCCTGTTTTTCATATTTGAAATGCTGTGGCACCCCTTAAGTCCCTGTTTGAATGTCACACCTGTTTTATGACAGGAGACACACCAAGGAGTCCTAGTACCAAGGCAATATCAGTTGTGCAGGCCCTTAGTGTGGTCCTATTGTTCCCTAGGTCAGCGGGCCTAGTCCAGGCCAGGGGAGTATCCCTCATCCAGGAACCTGTTCCTATCTTTTATCAGTACCTCATGATACTGGGGAAAAAAAGTATCTTTTTCTCCATAAAACCCTCCTCTCTGCACTCATTTTGCACAGGAATGTACTGAGACACAGAGGTCTAAGAAATACCTTCCCTAGAATCATTTGTTAAGTCGAAATAACCCCATGGTTTCCTTTCCTTGTAAGCCAGGACATGCTCCATTTGGAAATGTTGCCTCACCTGGAGCTCTGGTGTTCTCCAGTACTCTTCTCTCCAGTTACACCTTCTTCTGCTATTTCTCCAAGATGCCAAATCTAGAATTCTCCCAAATTTTAGGCTTCTATGAACAATACATGCAAAGGAGTGAAAAATAAATCAGGCTGATATTTTGAGCCAAATATCTTTTCTGCTCTAACATAGGACTTGGCTCATCCTAAAGCCTTGAACTCTCATTTCTTGCTCACGGAGACTGCTTTGCAGCTATCTTTTTTCCTGACACTAGAATATCCTTGGCCTGGGATGTGGGTAGGATAGACTCTTCCAGTCTAATCCAGCTCTGCTGAGACCTGTGTTGGGTTGCATATTCTGCCGTGCAGCAGAGCAGGTTCCAATGAAAAATCCATTAAGTTCAGGCTTGTGTATTGATTTTTTAAAAGCCTGTTCCACTTCTTTTAGATCCTGAGAATGTGAACAAGTGATTATATTCAGTGCTGCATAAACTTGCTTGTACTTGTTTTCAAGTGAACCATTATGACACAAATTACCTTGAAATGTAATAGTACCAGGTCAAAATGTTAGTATCTTTTTGGAGGCTGTCATCAATTATATGTACAGATTAGAGTCTGAATAAAGGTCATTCCTACTCACTAATTCTGCCAGATCTACTGCCAGTTGGGGAGCACTTGCTTTAAAATACAGGTTAATTGAAGGAAAAAACACCCACCTACAAACTCATCTTTGAGATGGGAGCTATTTGCATGAATATATTTATTTGTTCATGAATTTTCTACAGCACATGAAGAATGACTGAAATTTTCCTTCTCCTTAATGCATGAATTTAGCTTTATTAGCTGTTACATGCATCTTAGTTTTTAGTTGGAATAACTCAGAGGATCTTGATTTCTCGATCTCAAAAACTGGGCCCCTTTGGTTAATCTGTCCAAAGTGATTATCTGCCTTTGGGGCATTTGGAGACTTTTTAGGTCAGCACACTAATTCTCACCAGAGCATGCCTTTTACACCCCCATTAATGGTATTTTATTTATAATTTTTATAAATTAAGGTATTTGAGAAAGTTAATTGAAATGAGGAAGTCATTAAGGAAGAAGCATGGAGGGGGAAGAACAAAAATAAAGAGCTGGTTTAAATTAGAGAGGATCAGAATGAAAGTAGATATTCAGATCCAAATTAGGATTGTAATGGCTTTTTGGTGGTAGAGAATAGAATAAGACAGATACTGCTTTGTGAAGTCTGCCAGTGTTGGGCTTAATGTAGAGTGGCCCTGGGAAAAGGAAACTAGTATGTAGGTACCTACCAAGCACCAGATGGTTTTGTGTACATCATCTCCTTTGAAGACATGAAGAGCCTCACACAGCCAGGGAGTAGGATCATAGAGAAGAGCACACCAGCTAAGAATCAGACAGAAAATAGGCAGAATTAGAACACATTTCTCCGACAGTCCTGCATAGATTGGAAGCTTCAGGCACAGCTACAATATAATTGACTTAATGATCACAGAGAAGACGTCAGGCCCAGGAATGGGGTGATCCTTAAAGTGGGAGACAAAAAGTTGCAGAATCTGCAACTCTATAGCTACATTGTCTGTGTTTTTTTTTATTATTAAAAAAAAAACATTGTTTGTACCCCCAAATATGAGAAGTTACCAGATTGACTGAGATTTCTCCCGGCTTCACTATGATTTATGCTCCATGGTTCCTAAGTTCTTATTAGGGAACAGTGCTTTGTTCACGTGAGAGTAATGGGATGAGGGGTGAAGAAAGCCAGTGAGAAGAGAATGCTTTACTTTTTCTTTCTTTCATTTTGAAAGTCTTTGAAAGTCAAGGAAGAGAGGGACTTGTGCATTCCAATTTAGCAGTCACCCCATTACTGGGCCTAATGTTTTCTCTGTGGTCATTACGCCATTTATGGTGTAGTTGTGTCTGAAGTTTCCAATCTATCCAAGGCAATCTAAGACATTTTGAGGCAGGGCACGGTGGCTCATGCCTGCAATCCCAGCACTTTGGGAGGCTGAGGCAGGCTGATCACAAGGTCAGGAGTTCGACAAGCCTGGCCAACATAGTGAAACCCCGTCTCTACCAAAAAAATAAAAAATAAAAAATAGCCAGGCATGGTGGTGCATGCCTGTAGTCAGGAGGCTGAGTCAGGAGAATTGCTTGAACCCAGGAGGTGGAGGTTGTGGTGAGCCGAGATAGCACCACTGCATGCCAGCATGGGCAACAGTGTGAGACTCTGTCTCAAAAAATAAATAAATAAATAAATTAAAAAAAAATAAAAAAAAAATCACTTTGAAAGCATAAGCGAGCAGTATCTGTTTTATTCTCTACTACCTAACAGTCCCTAAAATTTTAGTCTGGATCTGAATATAGACGTTCATTCTGATCCTCTCTAACTCTGCAGATATTCCTAAAAGGAAGATCAGTGACTCTAATCTCTCTGACATCTTGCAGTTGAGTTTCTGAATTCCTTCTCACTTACAGGGGAGCCAGTACATAAGGGCTGGAAGGTTCAGCCCTTTTCTAGTGTGATACTGTGGAACTGTGCAAATGCTTGTCCTGAACCTAAAATGTCACAGGTTTATATCCGTTATGTGATTTGTTCAGCACGTTTCTGAGGCAGAAGATGCCTTGCTCATTCTGAAACTATTTTGTCATTGATGAAACCCATAGTCAGATAAAAATCAATATAAAGATGTAGTATATCTACCTCACTATTTTAAAAAGAGGCCAATTCTGGTTCAGGATGCAGTTTCCGAGGATGCCTGAAGGAATCTGAAGTTTAAGTTTAGTATTAATTGCACTGTCTGCCAATGAGTCCAACTGGCCTCATGTTTCAGTGCTGGAAATAAAGGCAAAAAATGTCAGCTCTGGACTTGGAAGCAGAAGTTCCAAAAGAGTCCCATTACCATTTTATTTTTTCCATTGGAAATAAATAGGTTTCCAAGGCAAGACAGCCCAAAAAATAGTATCTCAAAGTACGACTTCTCCAAACCTTCTTTGGGTTTCCAGTTTGGCATAGAAACCCTGGTACTATTACAGGCTGTGTAGGTTACACAAGTCCAGCCTGAGCCTGTATTCTACAGCAGAAATCTCCAAACAGGTGCCAACCGGAGGTAGTTCCCATTTCCCAGAGGCCTCATGATCCCTGGGGTGCAGGGACTGGGGGTTGGAGATACTGAGAATGAAGACCGTGAATGGTCAGGGAATATTGTTGAAAGGGCAGGAGCATTAAAGAGCCCAGAGGCAAGGAAGGCAGTGAGGGGTTCCTGGAGCCATTTAGAAGAGAGTTGATGAGAAGAGGTAGAGTGGGGATGCGAAAGAGAAGGAATATTTGAGAAAGGTTTCAAAGGCAACTCTCCAGTGCAGCCATGTCTCTTGAATTTTGTAGTGTCACTCTTCTGTTGGGTGTTGTTGACTGTGATCTTCAACTGTGAGGGTGAGAAAGCTTAGGGTGGAAGCCCAGAAAGTGAGCACAACCTCACTCTAGTCATACAGCCCCGACCATTGTGACCACCAGCACAGTTTATTTACAGCTCCAAACTTCTTACGTTCAGCTCTCTCCTGTGTTCTCTTAAGTCTCCACATTCCCAAGGAAGCCCTGTGTTCTGGCTTGAACTACCAAAATGTATAAATAATTGTGATTCACTAGGCCATAGTTTGATTAATTTTTTGTTTTGCTTTTAAATCAACCCTCCTCCCCCTTGGAGATACAGCAATGATGTGAAATAAATGAAACCTGTGCTTATTACAATTTGCCCTACATAAATCATCTTGCCCTTGGTGAATGGGTAAATAGTTATTTGGAGGCTGCAAATTGAATGTGTTCAAGTACATTAAGAAACAGAACTGCGTATGAAATGAAAGTATTCAAGGAAGAAATGTCAGGGTTTTCTTCTCCCTCTCCTGCTCTCAAATATTTTCTGTGCTAAGGACTTGCCTGGGAGTCAGGAGGAGCAGCTTCTATAGTGCAAGGCTGAATGTGAATGTGCCAGGCTTCAGAAGCTGGCCCGGGGACCTTAAGCATCTTCCTTAGGATGAGAGAAGATGTGAACATCATCACTCAGGGCTGAGTCTAAGTGGAATAAGAAGTGGACAAAAGGTTTGAGGTCTCTAGGTAGAATCTTTTCCAACAGTGGTTTCAAACCTGGCTACCTGGCCAAATTTTCCAAGAGTTTAATTATAGATCCATGAGCCAAACTTGAGATTTGAATCAGAATTTTTGAGATTGGGCCTTGGAAATTTACATTCTAAAAATGCTCAAGTGACTGGGAGACATGATCAGGTTCATATACTTCACTTCTGATAATTGGGGCTTAGAATGAAAGAAACTAAGATACGAAGCTGAGTGTGGTAGCTCACATTTGTAATCTGAGCACTTTGGGAGGCCAAGGCAGGTGGATCACCTGAGGTCAGGAGTTCGAGATCAGCCTGGCCAACATGGTAAAATCCCATCTCTACTAAAAATACAAAAAAATAGCCAGGCATTGTGGCAGGTGCCTGTAATCTCAGCTATGCGGGAGGCTGAGGAGGGAGAATCGCTTTAAGCCAGGAGGCAGAGGTTTCAGTGATCCAAGATCACACCATTGCACTGCAGCCTGGGCAACAAGAGTGAAACTCTGTCA
>NW_012109097.1:302763-364053 GCF_000951045.1 Mandrillus leucophaeus
AAAGAAAGAAATGAAAAGAAACAAAACAAAATGAAACTAAGATACGAGGTCAAGTCTCCCAATAATTGCAACCTTGGAGAAGTACCTCCGGGCGTCACTTCATTCTTATAAAATGTGAGTCTCCCAGGTCCCTCTAGGCTCTAAAAATGTTATGTTTCTATAAAGGAGCATTTTGACATGGTTCCAACAGTCCTTTTGTTTTTTTGTGCCTTTGCATTTAGAAATTCTCTCACAGAGCTCACCTTTATGTAGGTAGAGTTCGTGGCTGACTGTGGAGTTCTGAGGAGGTCTTTCTTCCCCAGAACATCTTCCATACCAACCTGCCTTGAGTTTCAGAAATTTCTCCATTCGAAGAATGGATTAAGGTAAGGTATCTTTAGTAACTCATACATCTCCTTTTTAATGGGTTATTACATTGCATTAGTGAGTTAATAATGGCCTAATAGAAGATATTTTAGCATTTCTCAGCCACTTTTCCTTTTAGGACATCCATGGTTCAGGGTGTTTGCAGGTGCCTCACCCTCACAGAGACATAGTTAGGGCTCTGGGCAAAATCCAGCTGTAACCCTGCTGTTTCCTCCTACTCAGAATGTATCTCAAAAGGCAGGTTGCAAGAGTGGAATAGAATAACCTAAACCTGCTCAAGTTTTACAAAAATAAAAGTATAACTAACTCTCCAAATTTGATATGAGTAAAAAATTTACTTGTGACACAGCTTTTCTGATTGTGACTGTATTAATTTGCTAGGGCTGCCATAACAAAGCACCGCAAATGGGCTGCTCACACAACAAACATTGATTGTCTCAGAATTCTGGAAGCTAGAAAGTCCGAAATCAAGGTGTTGACAGGGTTGGTTTCTTTCGATGGCTATGAGGGAGGGATCTGTTCCTGGCCCTTCTTCTTGGCTTGTAGATGGCTGGCTTCTTCCTATGTTTCTTCACATTGTCTTCCCTCTAGGCATGTCTGTCTCTACCCAAACTTACTGTTTTTATGAGGACACCAATCATATTGCATTAGGGCTCACTCCATGGAACTCATTTTAACTTGGTCATCTGCAAAGACCTTATTTCCAAATAAGGTCACATTAACAAGGTACTAGGGGTTAGAACTTCAACATCTTTTGTGGAGACGCAATTCAACCCATAATGCAACATTTTATTGTGGCACTGATGATGAAAAACTAGTAATTTATGAGTAGAATTAAGATCCTTAGAAAATGACTAAAATTACAGACAAGTTTTTTTGGTGTGAGCTGGAGAGACTAAAAATGGAGTAGGAACTGCCAGGGGTAGGACCAGTCTAGATTGAAAGGTCTTGGCCTGCCAACAGAATGTGATTGGGACTGAATTATGATGGGAAGTCTTGCTATATCCAGGAAGACTACTATTGCATTTGGAGATAGGGACTTTAAAAAGGTAATCCAATTAAAATGAGTTCATTAGATTGGGCCCTAATCCAATATAACTGATCTTTATAAAAAGAAATTTGGGTACAGATGCATACATACAAAGGAAATAAAATGTAAAAACATAAGAGGGACACTAAATACAAACTGAGCGTTCTTAATGAAATGATGGAAGAATGCTCCTGCAGTGAAGTGTGGGCAGAATAAAGTTATTACAGTCAGTGTTGGAGTCAGCAGCTGTTTTGTATCTGTTCTCCTGAATGTTTCATAAGAAAAAAAGGGTTGCGTCAAATTTTTAATGAACAACCTTTTTACTGTTATAATAAAACAATCACGTCATTAATAAAACCAATAATTTATCTCAAACCTGTTCTCTTTTGGTAAATATTTAGCTTGTACAGTTGTACAGCACATCTATTGCATGCTGACATATATTTTGAAATCAATACCAGAAATAGTCTGAAGAATGGGGAGTATTTGGTAATATTTTGAGAGTAAATAATGGTGTGCTACAACCTGCTTGCATTGCCAGGAGGCAATTGTGTTCATCTTTTCCTAGCTCCATGATCACATTCGTATCTTGAAATTGAGTAAGGTGGGAAAACTTACACTATGGCAATTGGCAAATAACAAAAATTCAGACTGTTGTTTTGAGAGCTGGTTGTTAAACATTCACCAGAACACCTCCAGAAATAAACTGTATTTGTAAACAAATTAATGTATTTGTAAACAAATTAATGTACTCTGGTGTTAAGGGAATTTATAAGAAAATCTGTGTTTCCTGATGAATAAAAATAGCTGATTCTTAGTACCAGGCTTTAGGCTAATTTGTGAAGATAAATTGTAGAGCCAGTTTAGAAAACAGATGAAGAGAATTTGAGCTGCAATTTAGTAATGGCTTCTAAAGCTGCTGAGCAAATTGCTGAAGTAATTTTGGTATGTGAAATATATTCATTAAGGAGAGTGAAAATTCAAACTCCTTGCTTCCCTGACAGAAGGATGATTAATAGCAGAACTAGAAGGATCAGCATTTTCATGGAAAGCTCTAGAAATCAGAGAGTTCCAAAGCTGTTATTAGTTTAGTTTTAAGGTTTTATAAGGAAAAAACCAATGGTGAATTAAACATGTGTTAATTCAACCTGTATATTTTATGAGTAGTTGCATTATATGTACTTAAGTGAAGACAAGTGAGCTTAGGAACTTAGAACCTAGAGTGTTTTGTGTATCCTGCCTTCTTTTGGTTGATTTGCATTTTCCCCCTGGGAAATGCTAAACAAGACTACGGACACCACCGAAGTATCACTCTTTCTGAATGAGGGAGATGGCAGTGCTTCTCAAACTTTACTGTGTTTACAGAGCCCCTGGGGAGACTTGCTGAAACTTAGATTCTCATGAAGTCTGGGGGTGGGTGACTAGGTGGCACCTCTGCTGATGGCCAGTTGTAGACCACTCCCTGAGGAAGGAGCTAGAATCCTTCTGAGACACAAGTGTGGAGACACTCCTCAGCCAGTATGATCCTCCCTCTCCCCAACCTTACCCTCAGCAACATCCAGCAACATGTGATTTCAAATAGTTTCCCTACTTTTATTCTTTTACACTACCTTTCAGTTTAGATTTCTTTAGTGGTTGGGGGTAACAGTAATCTCCCTTAAAAATTCCTATGTGGGTCATTGCTTCTTAAGATTTAAAATCTTTTTTTTTTTTTTTTCCTCTCTCTCTCTGACTGTCTGTCTGTCTAGCTTGAAACTTACTGGGATTTCTGTAATTCTGCACTGCCTCCAGTAGAGGTCATTGCCTTGTTATAGAAATATTTCCTTTTTAAGAGATAGATCAATGGCTGGCATGACTGCATTTTTTGGGGGAGTCAGTGAGTCAGCCCAACTCCATTTAAAAGTTGGAGACCCTCCACCTTCTTGTTAGTTAATCTAAATACCGAAAATGGGCAGAATTTTCCAATTACCTGGAACAAATGAAGGAAAAACCTACTGAAGCATGGTCAAAGTGCTCGGTGCAGTGTGTTTATTTGTTAGGGCTGCTGTAATAAGTACAGACTGGGGAGCTTAAACAACTGAAATGTATTTGTTCACAGTTCTGGAGAATAGAAGTCCCAGGTTAAGGCATCAGCAGGGTTGGTTCCCTCTGAGGGCCTGTTCCTGTCCTCTCTTTTTGGCTTATAAATGGGTGTGTTTTTCCTGTGTTTTTACATTGCCTTTCACTGGTATAAATGTGTCTGTGCCCATATTTCCTTTCCTTAGAAGGATCAGTTATATTGGATTAGGTTCCAATTTAATAAACTCATGTTAATTTAATTACCTCTTTAAAGTCTCTATCTCCAAATGCAAGTACAGTTTGAGGTTCTGGGGGTTAGGACTTCAACAAATGCATTTTTTGGTGGGAGACAGAATTCTGTAAATAAGCCATCTGTCCTAACAGAAGAGGACTCCTTGGATGCATACAGCTTTGTCTACAGCTGTAATTCACTAGTAAACTTTAAGTCAAAGCTTTACATTTTCCTTCCCTAAACTGAGTACATCTGGAAAAATGGAAGTAAAATAAAAATCAGCTTGCTTTACTTATCTTAAGTAATTGTTCATTTTCTTGTAGGTACTTCATATTGAAGGGTGGTCTAGGAGGAGAGACCTAGGGGAGGGAAACTCTGAAGTCAGAGATACATTGTAAAGCCTCCAGTTATATTTTCCAGATTCATTTTCTTTTAAATTTCCTTTCCACCACTATTACTTTCTGTCACAATTCCTTTATTCTTTCAGGTCTGCTAAGTTGCTTTCTTGAAGTCTTTCCAGATCGCATGAACTGAAAGTTAGTTTCTATCCTCTGAATTCATTAATTGATTCTGAAAACTCACTCCAAAGCACCTATTCTCTGTGGAATACTCTGGGAATATGAACTTGAGTATGTCAGTTCCTTGTCCCCATTAGCTTATTACAATAGAGCAGAAATGTTTGTAAGGAATGTGTGGCTGGGTGTCATTACAGGACAGCTTGGATAGTGACTTCTTGGAGAATCAGGAGATGTTTGATCTGTCATTCGTTTAGAATTTATTTATAAGCCTTAACAATGCTCTCCTTACCCACTTATGAATTGTTAAGTTGTAATCTTTGTATTTCTTGCAAGGCAGTGTACATTGTAGGTATTCAATTAATGCTTTTCAAAGCATGAATAAAATCAGGCCTAGTACTCTTACTCCACAATAAATGTTAAGGTCCTGTTCTATAAGGTGGGACTACTTGCCTGATCTGCTCACAGTCTGTGTTCAACAGGGCTCACCCAGACCTCATTACTATAAATCGTACTCCCAGGCGGGCTTTGTGAGAACAAGAAAAAGATCTGTTGCAAATAACTGAACACGTTATAGGCTTAGAATTATATAGAATATATTATACAGTTATTTTATAGATTCAACAACTGAAACATCGAGTGGAGGTTTTGAGATTCGCATTGTACTTCCTCCTTTCTAAGAAAACACTGAAAGAAAACTTCAGCCAGCTTCTGGCGAAGACAACTGTCTGTCTTAGTCTGCTTCAAATTTTGGGAGTTCTTGATGAACTTTCTTCCAATTCTTCTACCCTGTTCTATTGGTGTTAGAATGGTCACATTTCCTGACAGAGGAGCCCTTTTAAATTATAATGAATATTCTAAATTTGCTTTGGGTCATTTTAAGTGCACAGACTTCATTAGTTGCAGTAAAAGAAGGATTCCTAATACTCCCTTCTAGGAGTCACTGAAAATTTAATTTGGAAAAGTTTTTTTTTCTCATGTTGGCAACTTGCACTATTACATTTCCTCTTGGGTATTCTGATGGCTGCATTTAAAAATAATTCAATTTGCTTTAGAGGTTAAAGAGTCTGTCAATTTGATCTAAAATGAAATATAACCATCACAGCCAAGAATCATGAATATCAAAACATCCTGTCTGGTTTTAGCCACTTGAGGAAATTACTATTTAACCAAATATTGAAGCAGTTAAACAGTAGTTTACAAGGCCATTGTTCTCTGTTGTAGGAGACCTAATTTTTAAGGGCAGCTGCCACATCTTGAATGGAGACTGATGAACAGAAAAGAGTTCAAGAGGCTTTCTCCAGTTGTGCTCTTCTGCTTGACTTCATGGCCCCTGGACTGTTTTCTTCCTCTTACTAACCCACTCCCACTGAAGAGAATGGGCTGGAGTTTTCTTTTATTTTTTCCTGATTTCGTTTTCATTCAAATACTCTTAGCTTTGTGGTAACATGATGGAGTGAATTTTAGGTTTGAGAATCTTTTTTGTTCAGAGTCACATCAAAAGTTCCCAATAGAAAATGTGAACAGCTGTGAAAGCCTCATAACTAGAATATCCAACTTGGACACAGAATGAGCTAAAATAGAATTGTCAAATCATTCCTGGGTGCCCTTTTCTTATAAGATAGTTAGCATCCTGTTCAATATTTGGGCAAACTGCCTATTCTATGGGCTCCTGAAATCTAAAATAGAAAATAGGTGTAGATGATTCGATGTGGTACTTTAGTTTTCTGAGTAAAGATATTACTCTAGTAGATTCTCTTTCTTCATGTTTGTGCTTAGGCTCCTTATGTCCCAGCAATATTTTGGCACAGGTTAAAAGTCTGGATTAAAATGGGACATGGTGTAGGAGGTGGTCACGCAGGTTATTTGCCAGTTTAGCACCAATTGCATCTCTCTCCCCAGGGAGAACGCATTCTGTGTTTCCTTTAATCTCTTTTACAAGTGATGACAGTGTATGTTAACAGAGGGCAAGAATAAATCACTGGGTTTAAGTGTTAATGATCATCTAATATTAAGACGTGATAGGATTATATTAGAATTGCAGAATTTTGCTATTTATTAAGAGTGGCATGCTACCAAATTACAAGCCTCAGAGGACATACACATAATCTTCTAGAAATGCAAAAAGTTAGGTTTTTGAAAGTCTATTTTATTATTTTGCTATAAATCATGGCCAAATAAGGTTAACTCTGAAAAATGTCTGATAAGTGAAAAAATAAATTTTATTAGCATTTAAATGAGACCTCATCTAACACTTTCTGGTAATTTTTAGAGAATGTCCATATTTTTGATATCTTTCTTATGCATAAAAATGTTAAAGCTTGATAACACAGAAATTAAGATGCTTTTTAAAAGTTTGACTTAGTGGTATAAAAGATTACTAGCTGCCATTGTATTACATTCTGTAATAGCTCATTACAAAGCATGCTGTCAAATATATATTGGCCAGAGGAGTTATATTATTCATTTGTGATGACTTAGAAGAAATGGCAGAGTGATCAGAAAGCTGAACACAGGAATTTAGAACTTGGAATTTGAATATCAACTGGACTCTTTAACTGAATACTTAGAGAACTTCCTTTACAGAATGAACCAAATCACTGCTTTGATACTGTTAAGTAACTTTTCTGAATGTTCTCTGAGTCCCAGATGAATGACCCTTATCTACTTCATTGTCTTCCATCATCTCCTACCTCACTGCCCAGCTATCTGCAATTTTTCTTTCTTGGCTTCTTTATCAGAGTCTCTAAATTTAGCTCCCTTCAGTCTCTTTCCTTTCTCAAAAAATTCTGGAAAGATGTTCTATCTTGATTAGTTTCATTTGTTTGTAATCTTTCAACCCATTGCAACTCAGCATCAACTCCTATCATTTTACTGAAACCATTCCTAATTGCTGGATCTGGCAGTCTTTTTTTTTTTTTTCTTCTTTTTGGTCATTGTCTTTTTAAACATGTGAACTTGATGCAATGAATCCTCCCTTTTTTCTTGAATCTCTTTGGCTTCTGCTCTTTAATAATCTTGTTATTAGGGATATGCGATTTGCTCACTTTAGATTATAGGTTAAAAACACTTCTTCAGTTTTAGCCATAATTTTAGGACTACTGGAGAAACTCCCATTCTATATCTCCTTACCTAGATATTTAGGTCTAGTAAATCTATAATTATTATGTCACTAGTCCAGCTCACCAACTTTCCCAAATCCTATGTCTTAAATTGTATAAATACCTTCAGTGCTTATGTAAGTCTGATATAATCACTGAGCAGTATAGAAAATCAAAGAATAATACCTTTGTTTCCCTCTTTTGGGCATAACATCATATTATTTAAGTTAAACAGGTGGGTGGAGGCTGGCCTTGAATATAAAGTGCTGTGCTGGACCTGTAGACCAGTTTGTTGGAGGTCACCCCCTGCCCCAACTGCGTCTGCGTCTGTGAACCTGGGGGACTGAAAGATTTCAGCACATTCCTAAGGACTCTAAGTACTGATTAGTTCCTCAAGGTGAAGGGACATAACTTACACATCAACTACTTTCTTTTATGAGAGTGTAATTACTGTAATTATTAAACACTGACAAAATGCAGAAATCATATTGCAGTATACTGACAGAGGATAATAAGCACTTGCTGCCACTCCCAGAGCCCAGCTTCAAGTTTTGAACCCTTGAAGTCAGTGCAGGACTATACAATGCTAACCTTGCTTCCCTGTTACCCGTATAGGGACCATTCAGGGTAAAGAGACTACAGCTAATGGTGCACCAGGAATAGGAACTGAATAGGTTAAGAAAGATCCCACACATAATATGCAAATAATAATACATCAATTGTATTAATATGTAAATAATACATCAATTGATGCAATTGAGTCAACATGAATAAACAGCTTTGCAGCCCAGGAAAAATTTTTAAAAAGATCTAGAGGAAGAAATAGCCATTGTAAACTTGGCCTCGGCCTATCTTCCATGATTAACATGACTGAGCAAGTTGAGGAATGAGGAATGTCATTCTGGGTTTCTTGCTAGATAAAATTAAAATATATAAGTTGGTAATAGGACATAGTCTCCTTATTATGTATTTTTTTTTTTTTTTAGAGATGGACAGTAATATCCTTCATGATTAAAAAGTTATACCAAAATAAGTGGGGAAGTAGAATTCTTAATACCTGTAAATAAACATGAAATTGGTCTACTTTCCCTGCTTACCAGTGTGACTCTGTGTCTCCCTAGAAGTATAACAACAGTACCTGGAAGCACTTTTAAGTTTCTTATCTGCTCTACTTACAGTGATAGTCCAGAAGGCATTCCAAGAATCATTATACTAATCAGATACAAAGAAAGGCATTTTTTCCTAAATATATAAATAGCATAGATGACTGACAAGATAGACTCATTGTCAAGAATCCCAGATGTATTAGTTATTACTGCTATAAAATAAACGATCTTTGACTAAGTAGCATAGAACAACACTTTATTATGTTCATGAATTCTGAGGGGCAGGAATTCAGGAAGGGTGCTTTGGTGATAGTTTGTCTCTATTTCATGATATCTGGATCCTCAGTTGGGAATATTCAAAGATGTGGGGTGACTCCATAGCTAGGGGCTGAAAAAATCTGAAGGCTTGTTTATTCATATGTCTGGCACCTGGGCTTGGGGAGATTCAGAGGCTATGATTGCTGACTGTATAACTCCATGTTGCCTCACTCAGTAGCTTGGCTTCCTCACAGCACAGCAGCTTCAGGGTAATCAGACTTCTTACATGGCAAGTATCCCAGCGAGGAAGGTAGAAGTGACATTGATTTTTATTACTGAGTCTCTGAAGTCACATGAGTCACTTCTACCACACTCTGAGTCACAAGAATACACAGATTCAAGACTGAGGTCATAGACCACCACCTCTTGATTACAGACTATATTGTATGGAAATATGTGAAATGGGATCTATTGCTGTGAACATCTTTGAAAAATGCAATTTGCAACACGGATTAAGCTTATTTAAACTACCTACCCAGAGAACTACCAAGCTGGAGAGTCCTCAGCTCAGGATGAGCTCGGGGGTTGGCCTATGCACAAAATTAAATTGATCCCCCAGTTAGCACAGAGTTGAAGTACAAAGTCTCCTGGCAACAATCTCCAAGGGTAGTATCTTCAAGAATAGGCAGGAATTTCCAGTCTTTCCCATGTACTGCAATAAATGAAGCACTCCACATTCCCTCCTCTAGTATTCAGGGCAGTCACCTCCCCTTTATTGTGATATGCTCATCAATCAGCCCCATCCTTCTTTCCTGGATGGAAATCCTGAAGAAGATTTAGAAGAGAGAGATGAAAATTGATTTTATGCTCTGCAAAGAGGACCTATTTCCTTCCCTCATTGCGGAGTTGGGGAATGAAGTAATTTTCCATCTCTGAAACAGCAGTGAGCAGGCCTCTAATAGAATCATGTTAAAAATGGATGCATCTGCAAGAAGGGGAGATGGACAACTTTCCTCCTGGCTTGAATGCTTGCTGGGGTTGCAGAACCTATAAGGCCACTTTTATGACATTGCTGGAGGAAAGTGTTTTGAAAGCATTCTAGGGAGAGCCTTTTGGGACCCGAGAACGTGTCTCATTGTTACAAGTAGAGGTTATGTATTCCCTGAATTTTTAATATAGATGTGAACTGAGAAACTAATGCCAGATTCTGTAGCAACAAGGCTTTTGGAATAGACCATGCCAAACAGGTCTGAAGGGAACATGGCAGTGAAGTCCTGGGAGGAATATGGGAGAATGCTCAACACATCCAGGCTCTCTGCAGTCTTGAGAAAAGATGTGCAAGGGAATCAACGTTGCTGTGGCTCTCCATGGAAGAGAACTGTGGCAGATCCTTAGGTTGATGTCCATCATGTGAGAAAAATGTCCTTTCTGCCCTTGCTGGTGGTGGATGGGTTTGAAAGTCCAGGAAGGTCTAGGATAGCAAGAGAAGAGAAAGAGGAAGGAAATAGTAAACAGAAAAAAGGGAAATATGTGAAATGAGACCCTACTCAAAAGCAACTTCACCCATAGGTAGGCCTTGTTGATCCTGAAAGAGGGAAAGAACAGGTGTTGAAAAAAATGGGAATGAAGTTTCGAAATAAGCTGTATTAAATTTTATCATATACAAGACTCTAGCATACTAAAATAAGGCTTTATAACCAAAAGTGACAGAAAAGTTAAGGAATCTGGCCAAGGAGCCATTAAAGAATCTGCTATCTATTGGGAAAGAGATTTATCACAGCACAACTGGGAGTCAGTTTTTGGAAAAATAATGGTTACTTGTTTAATCCCTAAACTGAGGTTCAATAAAATGGCTTCAAACTTCTTGACTCTTTAAAACTTCATGTACACTTATTATTGGCAATAATACTATCTGCATAGCACACATTTCCCTGAAGAAATGAAAATTATTTTAATCTTACGGGATTTTGGCCTTAAACTTTAAGTTGTCTATAGGCCTAAAGCAATGTCAATTCTAAAACATTTAAGATTGATGATCAAATGGAAGCCTGGGCTCCTGTGACTATCAGCCTGGGGATGCCAAGGTCTTATCAGCCTTGGGGAAGTCCCAGACAGTTAACAATTTAACAAATGCCACATATTAACAGCTGAGAATCTGAGAAAACAGGGGAGTGGAGACTTCTTTAGAAGAGTAAAAAGTTTGTCCTACCTTCATTTTTCAGAGCTTCAGACACCTCTGTGACCTCCTCCTCTGAAGGAGGCAAAGGACAACAGCCTAAATCACAGGTATCTGCCATTTGCACCATCAGATGTCAGTCTCCATCCAGAACTTCCATATGTGCAATTCTCTGAGATGGTACTTACTGAGCCTCCTCCTTTCAGATGGTCTTAGATTTCGGTGTCCTGCTTACATGGTTACTGATTTTGTTTAAGATCATATAATGCCCCTGGTCTTAATTACGACTCTCTTCAGGTAGAGAGAAGGGCCATCATTCATTTGCATCTGGAATGACTTGGAAATCTGTTAGAAAATGTAACTGCTCTTCTCCTGTCAGGTAGGTATTTTTTTCCTTTGACTAGGAAAAAAATATATAGTAGTTTTGTGTCTATCTTGGCTGAGATTCCCCACAACTGTAAATTGGGTCTATAATGGACCCTCTCATAGAAAAATGAAAATCAGACTTATTAGATATATCATTAGCACTCTACAAACTAGAAAGTATTAAAAGATTGACTTTAGAATTTTGAGGGAAGTGTAGAGTTTAGTTAATAATATTGTACCAAGTCACTTTCTTTATTTTGACAAATGTATCACGGTAATGTAATAGATTAACAATGGAGGAAGCTGAGAAAGTAGGATATGAGAACTCTCTGTTCTATTTTTGCAACTTTTCTGTAAATCTAAAATTATTCCAAAATAAGATTGTTTAAAAAAATGTGAGGAAAAGTAATTTTTAACTAATATTCTAAAGTCAGCCAAACTATCAAATAAGCATAAAGGCAAAATCAATATATGTTCATGTATTCATTCATGCATTGAGCAAATATTCATTGAGTTTCGCTAAATGCCAGGTAATGTTTTAATTGTAAATACGCTGGTGAACAGACAAAAATCCCTGGCCTCACTGAGCTTAAATTCTAGTGGGGGAGCCGATCAACAAGAAAAACATATAGCATGATAAAAGATGCTATGAATGGAAACAAAGCAGGGTATGAAGTTTGGCAATGTTGGAGAATTGCAGTCATTATGAGGAAAGTCAGAGTTGGCTTTACTGAGCTGATATTTAGCAAAGACATGAAAACAAACAGAGAGTGAACGCTGTAGGTAGTTGGGAAAAGAGAATTCTAAGCAAATGAGCAGCAAGTACAAGTCCTGAGACAGCCCTGTATCTGAGAAGTTGCAAGGAGGCTGGAGAAGAGTGGCAAAGGGAAAAATCCACAGCAAAAATGAGGTCAGGAAGATAATCATGAAGGGAACCTTATTTAGAGTCTCATAGGTCTCTGTGAGGACTTTGCTGTTAACACCAAATGATCTGTACTTGAAACAACACTCAACGTATGAATCAGAGGAAAAAAATTGATTAACTGGACTTGATCAAAATTAAAACTTACTTCAAAAGGCAAGTTAAAAGAATGTCAAGTCACAGACAGCAACAATACATTTGCAAATCATCTATCTGATGAAGGATTTGTATTTAGAACATGCAGAGAACTCTAAAATCTCAATAACAACAGGACAACTACCCAGTGAAAATATGGGCAAAAGATTTGAATAGACACTTTTACTAAAGAGATAAACACAAGGCAAACACGCACATGAAAAGATGTTAGACATCATATGCATCAGGGAATGCAATATAATAAATACCATTCTCTCTGTATGAGATACCACTATGTAACTATTAGAATGTCTAGAATTTAAAAATACCATACAAAGTGTTGAGGGGATATGGAGCAACTGGAACTCTTCACAGGCTGCTGTGGAAAGGTAAAGTGGGATTTCATGAATTGAAACCTACTGGCAGTAATTAAAAATGTTAAACATTTTGACAACTTTATGAAACAGCTCACTAATAGATGCTTACCCAAGAGAAATTGAAGCATATATCAATGCAAAGACTTGCACGTGAAGGTTCATAGCTGCTTATTGGCAGTACCAAAAACTGAAAACAATCAAAATGACCATTGACAGGGGATTTATCCATAAAAGGGAATGTTAATCAGTAATAAAAGGGAGTGAATTATTGAGATATGCAAAACATGGATGAATATCAAAATAATTATGCTGAATAAAAGAATACAAAAAACAAGAATATGTACTATATGTTATGGGTTGCATTGTATCTTCCTGAAAGATATATTTAAGTCCTAACCTGTAAACATGACTATTTAGAAGTAGGGACTTTACAGATGTCATTAGTTAAAACAATCCCCCTTGATATATACAGAAGAGCCACAAGGGTTTTGAGAATGTTATGCCAACCAAAAACATTGCCAGCTTGAACCAAAGAGACAGAGATGGGATGAAATGATGGAGGGATGTCAGACTTGTGGGATTTTACAGGTAGGAAACAGGCCTATAAAGCCACTTGCCTGCAAATGTGTTATTCTTCAAGAAAAGGGAAGAATGGAAGAATGCCTCTGAGGGTGGCTCAGAAGTTGGCAGGACTAACAGGGTTCTGTGGATACAGAGGACAGGGCTAACAGTGGGTACAGAGGACAGAGCATCAAGCCACAAAGGATTATTTTCATGCATTGAAACCTACTGGAGTTTGCCTCACTGGGTTTGAGACATGTTTGGGAACCACAACTGCTTTTGGAGTGGGAATGTCTATCCTATGCCTGTCTCATTATTGTATTTTGGAAGCAGATAATTTGTTCTCTAGTTTCACAGGTTCACAAATGAAGAATAATTTTTTTTTCCCAGAATGGCACACACCCAGAATCTCACCACACCTGATTTAGATAATTTAGAAGATGAGAATTGGGACTTCCTCAGTTGATATTTAGATGAGATTTTGGACTTACAGTTGATGCTGAAATGGGTTAAGACTTTGGGAAATATTGGGATAGGGTGAATGTATCTTGCTATTGAGAGCAATATGCATTTCAAGGGTCCAGAGGGCAGAATATTGTGGATTAAATTGTGTCTTCCCCCAAAGTATGTTAAGTTAAAGTCCCAACCCCTTTACCTCTGAATATGACTTTGTTTGGAGGTTTTGAAGATGTAATAAAAATAAAGTCATACTGGATTACTCAATTACTGATACCCTTATAAAAAGGAGAGAGAGAAGACAGTTAAAGACATCAAGGAGGCACGGGGAAGAAGTCCATGTGAAGACAGAGGCAGAGATTGGAGTTATGCTGCCACAAGCTAAGCAATGCCAAAGACTATCGTAAACCATTAGAAGCTAGAAAAGGCAAGGAGGAAGTCTTCCCTGGAGCCTATGGAAGGAGACTGGTCTTGTTGACACCATGACTTCAGAATTCTAGCCCTTAGAACTGTAAGTGAACACATTTCTGTTGTTTCAAGCCACCTGGCCTGTTGTAATTTGCTGTGACAACCCCAGGAAACTAATACAATATAGGATTCCATTTCTATAAAATTCTAGAGAATACAAACTAGTATCTAGTGATAGAAATTAGATCAGAAATTAGAAATTAGAATTGCTTGCTTGAAATTCGGGTGCATGGTTGGAGACAGGAGAAAGGTGGAAAGGATTATGAAGGGATGCTAGACAACTTTTGGGGATGATGGATATGTTCATTGTCTTGCTTGTGGGTGATAGTTGTCTGGTATATAAACATATAAAAACTTAGCAAAGTGTACATTTTCAATGTGTGCATTTATTGTATGTAAATTATACCTCAATAAAACTAGTAAGAAGTCATTTCTGGAGAGTAGAATTTGGTTTAGAATAAAGTGAGGACTGCTGAAATAATTACGTAGAATCTACCCTTTTTTAAAAAAATCAATGTTGCACTTATTTATTTTCTGAGAAATAGAAAACATTATACTTCATTAAATTCCTGGAAATAAGCTCTTAAGTGGGCTTAAATGACATAGCATTAATCTCCCCTAAGCAATTTTACCATTGTCAACTTTTGACACTTTCATCCTAACATTTTGTTTTAGGTTGTGTGCTACTCTCTTTCTGTCAAGCTAAGTAATTGGAAGTCCATTCAGAATTGTATTTGCATTATTTGTTTCACTTTCTCTGAGAAACATTTTCCAGTGTATGATTATATTCTTAGGTATAATTCAGTTAGTAGAAATTTTGCTCTAACAGATGTCTGCATAATGATAGCTGCTTGACTCTTCTGAATGGGAGATGAAGTTCCTAGTTTTCTATTAAGGAAGGCTAGGAGGTAGGAATAAAAGTTCATTCCTTGATACAGGTCTGAGAGTGCTGGATCACCTACATTCATTAGTAATCTTTGTACAAAATCTTATATGATTTGATGACTTATGGTTGGTGAAAGGGAGGCAAAAGGGGAATTAAAGCTTTTGTAGTATTTCACATTGTTAAACATTTTTTAACTTAAAATCTTTCATGATAGAAGTTTCCCCTAGTTCTTCTCTGATTTCTCTGGTTATTCATTTCTAGTTCCTTTTTGTGCTCCTCTTTATTTGTGTTGTTTGGTTTTCTATTAATGATTCCTCTGTACTTTCTTTTTGGATGACCTCATCCAAACCAACGGTTTCAAGCAGTCCAGTCTCTGTGACCACTCACATTTAGGCAGAGCTTTACATTTGTATTCTCTGCTGCCCGAAGGGTGCTTCCATTTGCATGTCTTCCTTCATGTAGTGAGATGTACCCTATCCTCCCAGTGTCCACTCTATAAACCTGAACATCTTCCATCTTTCTGCTTCTCCTTTCTGTACAGGCAATACATTCCAAGTCTTTTACCTTGCTCTTCTTTAATATCTCTTGTATTTCTCCCTTTCTTTCCAGATCTACCAATTCCACTGTATTTCAATTATGCATCACAAATGTAGATTGCTACCTATAATCTAATTTTCCTTTACATATTTCATAAAAATATCTTTTCAAAATATTTTTTCAAGAAATACAATCTCCTTGAAATATTCCTCATAATGTTCCTGAGACTGTTCAAAGTTTGTTTTTTAGCTTAACCCATAAGATAAAGCCGCGATCACACATTTAGCTATTTTTCTTTTTGCTATACATTTTTAAAAATACAATTTTATCAGGTTAAGATAGTTCCCTTCTTTTACTAGCTTAGTAAGTATTTTCTGATCTGTACAATGAATTGTTTATCGTAAAGGGATGATAAATTTTATTGAATTATATTTTTGTTCATTAATAATGGGATTCTATTGTTTTTTAATGTTAATGTGGTAAATTAAATTAATTGATTTTAAGACGTGTTAAACTATCTTGCAGTCCTGAGTAAAAAAACAACTTTTTAAAATGATATATTTTCTTAATGATGTATTTTTGTATGTGATGCCTATTTGGCTTGTTTATTTTTATTTATTTTGAATATGTATTCATGAGTCTATTATCAGTCTATCAATCTGTTATTTTCACTTCTCATATTGTATTTATCTGGTTGTAAAGTCTAGTTAAATCAGTTTCATAGATAATTTCAGGATTTGGGGCTCTTTTTTATCCTCTCTGGAAAAGGTTTATAAATTTGAATTATCTGTTGTTTGATAGTTTGGTGAAGCTCACCTATTAGACTGCCTAGGTTTGCAATTTTTTTTATGGGGACATGTTTTTAACTTCTTATTCAAATTAGGAAATGATTACAGCAATAATGAGGTTTTCTATTTTTTCTTGAGCTGGTTTTTAAAAGTTATCTTATCTTTTTGGAGTTTGACATCTCATCTAAGGTTTTGTGATTAATAGTTTATTACACTAATAGAATCCTCTTATATTAAAATTCTTGCTTTATCTGTAATTAGCCTTCTTTTAATTCCAAATGCTGTTGAATTTGTGCCTTCCTTTTTACCTTGACAACTCACCAGTTTTATCCTTTATTCATCTTTTTAATAATTCCAATGTCTACCTTTTAAAATCTGTGTTTTATCTTTGTTTTATATTCCATTAATACTAATTTTGTTCTTATCTTTATTTTGTCTTTCCATATATGTTGGCTTTCTTGTTATTTTCCTTATGATTGAAGTTCAGTGCTTAGTTTTGTAATCTTAATCTGTTAATATTTATTTTTAAAGTTAACAAATTTGGGCTTATTTTTGTATTTTATTTCATTATTTCTACTTTTCTTTATTTTGGGTCCTGTTTTTTCTCCTTTCTTGCTTTTTTAACTTGATTGTTTTTTCTTTTTTCCATTCTACTTAGCTTTCCTTCTACAGGTTTGCAAATAATACATAATATTTCCATACTTTAGTGATTTACACAGAAACCACTACACTAAGCTCAACTTAAGTACAAAGTTATAAAACAATGATAATGAAAAATAGAACTTGACTCGTTGATTCATATGTCATGAGAGAACAATAGAAATAACTATGGCAATAAATTAATAACAGAAGAAAATGGAAAATATTCTAGAAAAATTTATCAACTATAAGTTAACATTCTTCATATATTTATAAACATTAAAAATTAAATCATAATTAAAATTTACATATCAAAATATCAGCAGGCTCAGACAATTTTCTGAAAGCTCCATGGTTTCTGTCATATACATACTATTCTTGAGAATTAAACATAGGAAAACTTTTCCAACATATTTTATTATGTTAGTATAACCTTAATGTAAAAAGTTAGATAAATATAGTTAAGAAAAGGAAATTGTAGGCTAATTTAGCTTGTAAACATAGACGTTAATATTCTTAAAAAGTGAGCACACATTCAAAGCAGCAATATATGAATAACATAAAACAATATGACCAAGTAAGTTTTAACCCAGGAATATAAAAAAGAGATAAAAGGAGAAGGAATAGACAATAATAACAATAGGTTTAGAAAAAAACTTTTGCAATTTAGCAGCAATTCATGATGAAAAAATTCAGAGTGCATTAGGGATAGAAAAGAATTTATTTACCTGATAAAAGTTACCACCAATAATCTATAGGATACTTGTATAATAAAGTAAAATATAAGCATTGCCTTTAAAATGAGGAACCAGATAATTCTCTCTGAGATAATGCTTTCTATTTTATATTTTACTAAAGATTTTAGACACTAGTTCTTTCTGGATCTTTCTCCACTCATTTTTTGAGTGAAGTATGTTGAATTTGTCCTCTAATAGTTTTCTCAAGAAAGACTTATGAGAATAATATTCCCTGTTCTCTCAAAAGCTCAAAATGTTAAAATGTTTTGTCTGAAGCCTTTATAACTGGCCATTTAGAACTCAGATGGATGTAAGATTCTTGGTTTGTGCTTTTTATCTTTTCTTCCCGCTTGAGTACTACCTAGGTGTTCTGTTGTCTTTTGGTACTGCTTGTTGTAGTGAAGAAATATGATCCTGAAGTGATCTTAGTTTCTTTATAAATGATTCATTTTTTTTTGGCCTGGGTATTTAAGGATTCCTTCTTTATCTTTAAACTCCAATTATTTTTACTAGTGTCTTCATTGGTTGAGACTATTTTGGCTTTTATTCTTTCTTTTTTGTTTGTTTGTTTTTTGTAAACTGAATGCTCTTTCAGTAACTTTTTTTTTTTCCATGATCACTTTCTTAAATTATGTTTTTATACTTTTGTTTGGTCTCATTTTTTTCAAAGACCCCAACTATCTGCATATTGGATCTCCTTTGCTTATCATTTCAATCTCTCTCTAATTTTTAAGTATGTATAATTTCGTTTCTTTTTGCTTACTCTTATTCTGTTTTCTCTTGCTTATTATGCTTTCCTGGGGTAATCTTTGTTACTTAGTCTTCTTTTCTAAAATGGTTTGATCTTTTCTATTTTAAAAAAATTTTGCTAGTTCCCATCTTATATTCTGTAGTTGTCTTGTCCTCAAACACCTGTTGTATGCAGTATTTTTCGTAAGTTTGCATATTTCTTCATGCTGAAGCTTTAGCTTATACATTTTTACATTTAAGTTCATTTTTTAAATTTTAGAATCATTTTACATTAACAGGAAAGTTGCAAAGAGAATACAGAGTGTTATTGTATATCCTGAACCCAATTCCATCTATTGTTAGTATCTTATTATGGTATATAGATCACAGCTAATGAACAAATATTTATGCATTGTTATTAAATAAGCATGATACTTTATTCAGATTCATTAGTTTTTTTCTACTACTTTTTTTTTCTGCCTCAGGATCCTATCCAGGCTGTCATAATACATTTAGTGACCACATCTCTTTCAGCTCCTCTAAACTGTGACAGTTTCTCATTGGGATGGTTAGTTTTCTGTGTCAATTTTGGCTAAGTCCCCAATTATTCTATTAAACACTAACATTTGTGTTGCTACGAAGGTATTTTGTCGACGTGGTTAACGTATACAGTCAGCTGGCTTTAAGTAAAGATTATACTTGCTGATCTTGGTGGGCCTCATCCAATAAGTTGAAAGGCCTTAAGAGCAGAGCTGAGGTTTTCCTGGGGAAGGAAATCCACCTGTGGACTGCACTGTCAGCTCCTGCTCAAGGAATTCCAGCTTGTAGGCCTACTCTGCAGATTTCAGACTATCCAGTCCCCAAAATCACATAAAACAGTTTCTTTAAATTGCTGTCTTTCTCTTTCTCTCTCCTACTGGTTCTATTTCTGTAGTAGAACCCTGACTTAGATACACTTAGATACACTTAGACTTTGTTTTCAATGGCATTGACAGTTCTGAGTGGTAATGATAAGGTATTCTGTAGACTATCTCTCAGTCGAGTTTTTCTCATGTTTGGACAGAAGTTAGGGGTTTTTTTTGAGAGGAAGACCACTGAAAGGAAAGCTATTTTAAACATATACAGAAGTCTCCCTTTATCAACAGGGTGTACATTCCAAGACTCCCCCCAGTGGATGGCTGAAATTGCCAATAGTACTGAACCCTCTATATACACTATGTTTTTTCCTATACATATCTCACTACTCTTGTGCTTTGGGGCCATTCGTAAGTAAAACAAGGGTGACTTGAACTCAAGCACTGCGATATTGCCACAATTGATCTGATAACCGAGCCAGTTACTAAATGGTTAACAGGCAGAAAGGGTTTACTGCTTGGTTCTTCTTGGTAAAGGAATGATTCACACCCTGAACAGGACAGTAGGACAAAATGAGATTTCATCACACTACTCAGAATGGCGTGTAATTTAACATTTATAAATTGTGTATTTATGGAATTTTCCATTTAATATTTTTGGACTATGGTTGACCGCAGGTGACGTGTAAAGCAAAACCGCAGATAAGAGGGGGACTACTGTAATATCAAGAGTACATACCCTCAACGGTTAAGATGGTAAATGTTATATATATCTTAGAAAATAAAAAAATTGAAAACAAAGTATGTACTATCAACATGACATATGACTTCTTATTTATGATGCTAACATTTTTCACCTAGCTGGGATAATGCTTGCCAGTTTTCTCCACTGTAAAGTTACTTTTCCTATACTGCTCTTTGGAAGCAAGTTATCAAGTGTAGCCCACAATTTAGGGGTAGGGAGTTATTCTCCACTTCCTTGAGTGGGGAATATCAGCTTACATTATTCGGCATGATGTTGAGCATCTTTTCATACACTTTGCCTTTTGTATGTTTTCTCTGGTGAGGTGTCTGTTCAGATCTTTTGCCCATTTTGGAGAATTGTTCCTTATCTTGTTGAGTTTTAAGTTTGTTGTATATCCGGATATATATTCTTTATAAGATACATGATTTGCAAATGTTAAGTCGGTGGCTTATCTTCTAATTCTCTCAACAGTGTTTTCTGCAGAGCAGAAGTTTTTAATAAAGCCCAACTGATTATTTTTTTTCTGTCATGGATCATGTTTTTGGTATGTGATATGTGAAAACTTACCACCAAATCCAAGGTCCTTCAGATTTTCTCCTTTCTTCTAGATGTTTATAGTTTTGCCTTTCTCATTTAAGTCCATGATCCATTTTGAGTTAATTTTTATGTAAAATGTGAGGTCTGTATTAAGGTTAATTTTTTTGGTAACAAATGTCCAATTTTTCCACCACCATATACTGAAAAGTTTATCCTGTTTCCATTAAATTGCTTCTGCATCTTTGTCAAAACTCAGTTGACTCTATTAGTGTGGGTGTATATATGGGCTTTCTATTCTGTCTCATTGATATACATGCTTATTCTTTTACCAATACCATGCTGCCTTGATTACTATGGCTTTACATTAAATCTTGAAAATAGGTAATGTGAATCCTTCAACTTTTTTCTTTTTTTCCAGAATTGTGCTGGTTATTCTAGTACTTTTGCCTTTCCATATAAATTTTAGAATCTATTTGTTAATATGTACAAAAAGAGCTAGCCTGGATTTTAATTGGGATTGCATTGTATCTATAGACCAAATTGGAAATAATTAACATTTTAACAATATTAAGTCTTCCAATTAATGGATATTGACTGATCATCTTTACATTTATTTAGATCTTTGATTTCTTTTATCATGTTCTAGTTTTCCACATGCAGACTCTGTAAAAATTTTGCTGAATTTGTATTAAATTACTTCATAAAAAATGAAATTCTTTCAAGGTATTTGTTAATAACACATTCTTTCATTCTTTGACAGTCTTCATAATTTTGTCTTAAAGATTAAACTTATTTCAAAAGTAGTCATGTAAACCAATTATACTTAAATAATACTTTTATAAATAATCTCTTAAATCTTATGTGTCTTCTTTCTTGGGAAAACAGTAGCATTGCTATAATATTGTTTTCTTCTTTCTAAAATTAGCTGTTTCCAGGATTAATAGTTATTTTAGAATCTTGACTTTTACAAGTTTGTTAAGATAAGATAGAAACATGAGACTTTAAAATTTGTTTTCAATTTCATATGGATTATTTTATACCAAAAATCATTTGTTATCAAGTGTTCTTATAATAAAAGTTCTAAACGTAATCTTTTTTTTAAAATTATTTTTTATTATTATACTTTAAGTTCTAGGGTACATGTGCATAACGTGCAGGTTTGTTACATATGTATACTTGTGCCTTGTTGCTGTGCTGCACCCATCAACTCGTCAGCACCCATCAACTCGTCATTTACATCAGGTATAACTCCCAATGCAATCTCTCCCCCCTCCCCCGCCCCATGATAGGCCCCGGTGTGTGATGCTCCCCTTCCCGAGTCCAAGTGATCTCATTGTTCAGTTCCTACCTATGAGTGAGAACATGCGTTGTTTGGTTTTCTGTTCTTGTGATAGTTTGCTAAGAATGATGGTTTCCAGCTGCATCCATGTCCCTACAAAGGACACAAACTCATCCTTTTTGATGGCTGCATAGTATTCCATGGTGTATATGTGCCACATTTTCTTAATCCAGTCTGTCACTGATGGACATTTGGGTTGATTCCAAGTCTTTGCTATTGTGAATAGTGCTGCAATAAACATACGTGTGCATGTGTCTTTATAGCAGCATGATCATGGGCAAAGGCTTCATGTCTAAAACACCAAAAGCAATGGCAGCAAAAGCCAAAATTGACAAATAGGATCTCATTAAACTAAAGAGCTTCTGCACAGCAAAAGAAACTACCATCAGAGTGAACAGGCAACCTACAGAATGGGAGAACATTTTTGCAATCTACTCATCTGACAAAGGGCTAATATCCAGAACCTACAAAGAACTCAAACAAATTTACAAGAAAAAAACAAACAACCCCATCAAAAAGTGGGCAAAGGATATGAACAGACATTTCTCAAAAGAAGACATTCATACAGCCAACAGACACATGAAAAAATGCTCATCATCACTGGCCATCAGAGAAATGCAAATCAAAACCACAATGAGATACCATCTCACACCAGTTAGAATGGCGATCATTAAAAAGTCAGGAAACAAAAGGTGCTGGAGAGGATGTGGAGAAATAGGAACGCTTTTACACTGTTGGTGGGATTGTAAACTAGTTCAACCATTATGGAAAACAGTATGGCAATTCCTCAAGGATCTAGAACTAGATGTAGCATATGACCCAGCCATCCCATTACTGGGTACATACCCAAAGGATTCTAAACGTAATCTTTAGCTCACAGATGACCTTGGTACTTTAAGATTTTAACAGATTTTAACGATATTTATATAATAAATACTAACTTTAATCCCTAAGTTTTCTATCACTGAAATATATGCTTTCTTTATTCTTGGACATCTTAGATTATCTGATGTTGAAAGCTCCCCTGAACTGGATTTCCTGGAGGAAAAGTCTGTGACAGTGGGCACGTAGAGGGTGTCCTCCTATGACTGTGGGCCCCAACACCCTTCACTTTCAAGCTTGTCCATACCCAGTCTCCAGCAATTTGTCAAAAATACCTTTCAGTTTTCATACCAGCTTATGACATCTAGCAGCTTCTCTTTCAAATAAATATATATCGGGAACTATATCCCTCTGGCTGTACCTGGCTCTCCACATTTCAGTGTGGTGATTTGCTCTACAACCTCGGTTCTCTGATGGGTTCAAGAAAAGTCCTTGATTTTTAAGTTTCTCGTTTTTTGTTCTTCTTGTAAATACAGAGTAATGTATTAAAAACTCTTAACATCTCAGAGCTGAAACCACAAGCCTGGTTTATACTTTTTATCTGCTTTGCGGCTCCATTTTTCCAGTGAGTTTTCATCACCTGTTAAATGGTTGTACTGCTCATTTCCCTTTTTATTCTGATGACATCAAACAGAATCTATTTTTGTTGTTACTCAAAGTTGATTGAGTTGACTTTTCTTAGACTATTAGCATGAAGTTCATGTGGGAGATGGTAGCGGGAGAAGCCTGGGTAGTTTCACAAACCTCTCAGTTCAGAGTTCCTTTAGTTGCTGTTAACTATAGTCTATTTCCACAGAATATGGTTCTCCCGTATGTTGAAGCTTCTCTGAATCTCAGAATATCATCTGGTTCAGGAGAAGTTCCAGGGTCACTCCTGGGACTGCCAAGTTTCTTCACAGGCTGGCTGAGAGACAACCATCATCCAGGGACTGCTGCTTGCCAGGTGGCTGAGTCATTTTTAAGAGTATTTTCTGAGATCCGCTTCATTGTGGTTGCCCTGGGTACTTTCTGGAGCTTCTTTCTTTACTTTCCACAGAAAAGTAGAGTTGCATCTCAGCCCCCTCATGTCAGTTTGGTCACTGGGGCCTTTTTTTCCTGAAAGTGAGTATTTGCTAAATCACTGCTGTAATAGGAATGCCCTAGACATCCTGTCTCCCCCTGTTGCACCATCACAGCTGCTTATGGCCTGGCTTGGATTTTGGTATCATTACATATATTTTAGAGATTGCTGATTTTTCTGAATCTAGTTTCCCTGAAAATGAGAGAATGAGAGAGTGAGAAAGAGAGAAATAGGAAATGCACTTTATTCTTTTTGGTTTCCTGGAGCAGAAACCAGAAGATTCAAAATAAAGCTACTGCCATATTTCTATCAATATGTTTATTTAAAACCCCTTCAAATCAGATGTTATTTTAAGTTTGATAAAATAAGTATTTGTTTACATTTACCAATGTGTATATATACTTATTTTCCTTCTTTCATCTTAGACTCTTTTTTGGACTCATTTTGCTTAAAGTGTTTGCTTTATAATTTTCTTTACTTAGTTTCTATTGGAGGTAAATTCTCAGAAATTATGAAAGATAATTTTCTTAATATGATAAAAGAATTTACGAAAAATCTTAAACTCTACACTTAGTGTTGCAATATTGAACACATACACTCTGAGTTCTGGAACATAACAAGAGGTTACCTCATTGTATCACCAGTTCCATTCAACATTGTTCTTGGATATCTTAGAGAAATAGGGCAATAAAATTTAAAAAAATATATACAAGAGGCGAGCCTTAAAAAGAAAAAAAGAAAGCTGTTATTATTCATAAATCATACAATGCTGTACATGGAAAATTCAAAGGAATCTATAAACAGAACTGATAAGCAAAATTTGCAAGGCAGCTGGATAAAAGTAAATATACAAAAATCAATTTTGTTTCTATATACTAGCATCAAATGCCAGAAAATGAAGTTTATAATATTATAAAAAATTAAATAGCTAAGAATAATTCAAAGGAAGATTGTGTAAGACCTCAATATGAAAAATTACAAAACTTTGCTGAGAGAAATTAATAAGACTTAAATAGACAAGTGCTCTGTGTTCATGGATCATAGTATTCAATATTGCTGACAGTTTGATTTTATACAAATTGTCCCATAGTTTCAATGCAATCTCAATCTAAATTCCAGGGTCCATTTTGTTGGAAATTGACAAGTTGGTACTATCCTTTACATGAAAATGAAAAGGACCTCAAATAGCCAATAACATCTTGAAGATGAACAAAGTGGGAAAACTCAAACTATGAGGTATTAAGACTTACTATAAAGCTATAGTATTAAGACAGTGTGATACTGGTGAAAGACTAGAAAAATGCAACAATGGAAAAAAAGTAGTCTAGAAACAGTCACATCCAAATGGTTTAACAGATTTACAATGAAGGCATTACTGCTATTGAGTGGGGGTAACATGGTATTTTCAATAAATTGTACTAAGTCAATTGAATATATATGATAAAAATGAACTATGACTCTTCATGCCACACACAAAAATTTATTTAAAATGTCAATAGCTTAGAGACCTCATTGTAACAGATAAAACAACAAAGATTTTAGACTATAACATGAGAGGAAATTTTAATCACCTTGGGACAGACAAATATCTCTTAACAGAACAAAATACAAAATCCTAAAAAGATTGGTATCGAACTATACTGAAATTAAAATCTTTTGTGCACCAAATAATACCATTAGGAGAATGAAAAGGCAACCTACACAGCGGGAGAAGATATTTTCAGAATATGAATCCAACAAATAATTTTCATATCCAGAATTTGTAAAGAAATTCTACAAGCCAACAAAAAGAAAAGAGATGATCGGATACAACAAAAAAGATAGCAGGAGCTATCTTTTATTCGAATACCAATAAACATGAAAATACAAGAAAATTCATCGACCAATAGCAGAATAATAATCAAAATCAGAATGAGATAGCACAACAAAGCCAAGTTTGTTTGAATAAAAAAGATAAAAAATACTAAGTGTTGACTAGGATGGGGAGGAATTGGAATTCTCCTGTACTGTTGATGGGAGTATAAATCAGTGTAACCATTTTGTAAAACTGGCTGTGTTTACTAAAACTGATATATACATTCCTATGATCCTGCAATTACACCTATAGATATATTCCCTATAGAAATAGGTGGATGTTTTCATCAGAAGACATGCACAAGAAATTTCAGAGCAGAACTTTTTGTGGAGGCTGAAAAATGCAAACTACCCAAATGCGCTTTGAGTATAGAATGAATAAATAGTGGTATGGAATGGATACATTCTGGAATTCTATACTGCATTGAGGTTCAACCATCAACAACAAAAATTATACAGCAAAGATGTGCCATATGACTAATTTATATACAAAACTAGGCAAAACTAATCTGTGCTATTTTGAGTCAGATGGTGCTTATCCTGGGATGAACTGGGTTCAAGTAGTGACAGGAAGAGAACATAAGGATGGCTTCTGGAATGTGTGTAATATTCTGTATCTTGTTCTGTGTGCTATGCACATGAGTTTGTTCAGTTTGTAAAAATTCATTGAGCTGATGCTTATGATTTGTATACTTTACTGTATTTATTATTCTCCATATAATTTGCAAAAAATCCCTTTGTGGTAATCTACAAAATGTCTATGTTATTTGAAGTAAATGGGCTTTTCAACCTACCTCCTCTGAGGTGTCACAAAATTCTGTGACACTCTTTGGGCTTCTATCTGTATGTATTGCTTATTCTAGCTCTTTGGGGCAAAGAACAAAGTAAACTAGTGGTTTATAAACTTGACTGTGCATCAGAAAGACCTTGGAGAGCTTTAGCAAAATATAGATTTGTACTCTTGGGTAGAACTAGGGAATCTTACTAAAAAAAAATATTCTCCAAGTAAATTTCATACACAGGTTTGGAACCTTAAAATTAAACTACGTTAAAGAGTCTCAGAGGAGTTCATCAGGCATAATGTTAGTTTATAATTACATGGGTACAAGTCATTTTGATAAAATTCTGACCTTGGTTATTGCATGCCTATGTACTGATTGGACTTAATGAAATCCATGTTAAGTAGATAAAACTTAACTTGTTTTGATAGCACCACTCTAACAACTCAGAACCTTCTTTCAGAAAAAATTTCAAATTATAATTAAATTAAATTGCATAATTATAATTTCAAATTATCATTAAATTAAATTGTATAATTAAATTTCTCTAAATCACGGTTTCTATAACTGTAATTGAAGGATAATACCTATCTCATATAGTTGTTATACAGATTAAATGGATATTAAAGCATTTAGCATAGCATGTCTGGCATATAAGAAATTTTTGAATTAATTTTAAGGATCTCCATAAACGTAAAAATGACATTTCTTAGTTAATTTGGAATTCTGCTCTTTCATAATAGTTAAATTGAAATACCAAGTTGATACAATTGCCCACTGGCATTAGACATATTTTAGAGCTGTTTGTTTCAGCTCTGGTAATGAATTTGCACTCATCAGCCATGATCTCTTCAAGCTCCTAATTTCAATTATCTTCATCCTTTTGTAAAATTACTGGCCAGTGTTAGGAGAGAATCCAGAATCCACATGACCATGAGCAAACTAGCCTCTTCAAGTGCAAAATTAAATCTTCCCACTTTTTCTTAGCATCGTGATTTAACCAATGAGCCAACCAGCCACAGGGAATTTAACAACAACCATGTAATTGATATGAAATGCTCCACTAACTCAGAAGACCATTTTGGTCACATCTCCTTAATTTTTCAATTAATCACTTCAGTACCCAACTTTCTTATTTATCAGGAAACCTAGAATCTCCCTCTTGGGGTTTCCCTTTGCCTTTATTTTGTACAGAACTTCAGCATCGGACACAGCACTAAAGCAGCTCATATTTTTGCTCCAGCAAGAGAGAATTCTGGGGCCTTACCAGTCCCCTGCCATGACATCTATTGCTACACTAAACTTTGGAGTTTAGTCCTGTTCCATCAGAGAATTAGTATGGAATCTCTGATATCACGAGGTCTATGTGACCCAGATTCCTGCAGAGGCTACTGTGGTTCTTTGAGGTTGGACAGTCCTTTAGTGCTGAGCTTGACTAAGAATACCCCAAATTCTTAGTCACTCAGTCACACTCTGATTTTTAGTGTCAATATATTTTAGCCCATTATAAGCTATTTACCATCATTCCAGGTAGTTAGCTCCAGAAGTTCTGAGACAGAATCACTTATGGTATGTCTGCCACTGTATAGAACCCAAACCACTGTTCTATTTTCCTACATAAGTATCAACTCTAACTCCAAAACACCTAATGTCTCTTTTTCACAGACTATGGTGCTACTTGTTTAGCCTTCTAAAAAAGACTAACTTCCATGACTTTAGTCTTGGAAGGGTTTCATCTGTATACTTCTTGTATTCGACCTTCAATAGCTATGGAACTCAAGAAGAAGAAATGTTCGTCTGACTCATCTGACTTCACACTCTAAGGCTTGCCTTCCACATGCTAACTTTCTGCTTCTGAATCTATCTCTTCTCACTATGATAGACCTTGGCGATAGTCTCTTCCTTCCAGCTAAACCATATTGTCTACCCAGAGGATAATGTCTTTGTTTTTTGAATGGTACAAGTAGAATGTAATTCTCTATTATCAGTACATTGTTATTTGGAATTTTTGGTTTAAATTACATGATCTATGGGAGAACCTCAACACTACAGTTAGATTGAGCATTGCTTGGTTTAGATACTTGATCTTTGGATTGTGCTGGTATTAACTTTTTAGAAATATAAATTCTTAGGTCCCATCCCAGATCTACTGAATTAGAAATTTTGAGTGTATATTCCAGCAACGTATTTCAACAAACCCTCTGGGTGATTGTGATTAAAGCTAAAGTTTGGGAACCACTAGTCTAGACAGAAACATACTTTATCATTATTTATCCAGTGGGAGGTGAAGAGTGTATTCTTGCTATTGTCTTCTGACTGTCAGTAATTCTTCAAATGTAAATATACACATATGTTGCCTTTGGAATAAACAGTAGTTTGTAGAAAACAGTGTAGTATAAACAGGGTTTTGGAGCTTTCTTAAAATCTGTTCCTATTGGTGGTTCTGAGTTGGAGGGTCTTGCGGTGCCCTATCTGAAATATACAGGAGGCCGTAAAAAGGCTTGGGGAGCTCACTGCTCTGTTGTTCCTTGGATCCTGACGTCTCTAGTCAGTCTGACTTTTTTCTTTTCTGTTTTCAGCATCTTTCTATGTTTATTTGTTTTGCTATATCCAGGGTTTTTTGTTGTAAGAGGACAGACCTGGGAGGAATGAACCTACTTCATCTTGACAGAACTGGGAGTGCTGTGATGCTCTTTATAATCAAATCATCGTAGACTTGTGGTAGTGTTTCACGTCTTTTCTTATTTTAGATTTGTGTTACATATTTGAAGAAAAATGTTGGATTAGAAATTGATATTTTGACCTATATTGAGATAATCTGAATTCAGATATAGTATGTAGTATTAATGGGCAATGAAATGGTTAAACATTTGTTTTTTCAAAACTTTGTTACTTTTACTCCATGATCTGTTGACATGTTGCACCTGGGGAAGTGTATCATGAGAGCAGAACAAGAAGAGCATCATAAAAAAATAATAGCGATAGCAGCATTTCCTTTCATCTAGATGACCAACTCATCGCAAGGCTATATACCTTATGTACCTATCGAACTCATAAACAGGAAAATAAGATTTGTAAAATTCTCGGAAACAATTTGGCAATGCAGGATGCCCTTGCCACTTTAATCATTCTCATGAATGAGAAAGAGCTTGGTGAGCACTTTCATACTCTCAGGTCTTGGTTTCTACCTTAGCTGCAATATGTAGCATTCAGAAAGGGAGAGATTTTACCTGCATCTGATCAGTGCTAAAAGGGAACAGATGTCACAGTTCAGTTAGTGTGTAATAGTTTCATGAGAAGCTGTTTAAATTCATAGGGTAAATAGCTTCACCTGGTCTCGAAGACCGTTCAGTCATTTGCTAGAAGGACTCACAGACTCAAAAAAGCTGTTATGCTCATGATTTATTAAAGTCATGACTTACTAGAGTGAAAGGATAGTGATTAAAATAAGCAACAGAAAAAAGCACATAAGGCAAAGTACAGGGGACACCAAATACCACCTGCCTGTTGAACTTTTTCAGTGAAGTCATGTGGACAAATTTAATTTTTCAGCAATGATGACTGACAACATGCACAGACTATTACCAACCCAGGAGGCTCACCTGAGGTTTGGTGTCCAGGGTTTTTGTTGGAGCTCAGTCACATAGGCAAAGTTGAATGTCTGCATGGCTGACCTTAGTCTTTAGCCCCTTCAGAGGTCAAGATGGTGTTGCATGGCCCAAGGCCTCACCATAAACCACATCATTAGTATACATTATCTGGAGTTGGCTCAAGGCCTCCAGGAAAACAGAGACACCCTTACCAGGCAAGATATTCCAAGAGCATAGGGGTTACCTTCCAGGAGATGGGCAAGGGACAAACCTTTCTTTGTTATATAGATGCACTTCTAATAAATGTTTAAAAAATGATGGCTATAACAAATCCTTTCACAAGTCATTTGGTTTCCAATTTTTTCTTTTGAATAATTGTGAGCTGATAGATCATTGAAACTATTTTGTATGACAGATTAGTGTGTAATTTGCAGTATAAAATTCCTCTGACTTACTTTAACTTTTAGGTACATAGAGATTTTTAGCATGTTTCTACCAAAAAAATTAGAATAGAACTGATCTTGAAACTGTTTCGTCCTGGTAGTAGATGATACTCACCAAGGGACAGAATACATAAGCTAAATTTTAAAGGCTATTTTTCACATAAAAATGCATTTCCAATATAATTTTAATTTTAAATGCATTAAATTTTAATCCTTAGAATTTTATAGTACTATAACAAATTTTAATTATAAATAAACATGATAGAATCATTAATAAAAATATTTTCAGATATAAAATTATAGGGATTAAATTATGTGCTGAAAGTGGAATGGAACTATAAATTCAAGTAGAAAAGAATAATTAAAATCTCTAAGAGTTTGTTTATATAATTGTTAAATGAATAACAGTGAGTATTATGATGCTATTTAGATTCTATTTGTACAGTTAAAAGAGGTACATAACAATTTTATTTTAACATATAAATATAATATGCTATAAAGGACTGTTGGGAGACCATTCTCTATAAATCTCTCAAATTTCTGCATGTCTAAGCATTGTTAGCCAAATGTTCCAAGACTATCTTTTTAGGAAGGTTGGTATAAATAGATGGCCTTGGAAAGACAGAGGAGTGACTCCCTCTGGAGCAAATTTACTTATATTCCTAACAAATTCCTAACATTAAAGATAGAGATACTTCCTTCCTTTTCACAGAAAGATTTGCTTATGTTTCAGGGAAAAAGGAATAATGCATCTCTCCAGTGGAGAGGATAGGCACATTTTCTAATAGCCCCTATCTAAGATCAGCCTCTCAGTCTCGGGGTTCTCCTATAATGTATCCCCACCATGTGTGCACGCAATACCTGACCTCATGATATCACTCCGTGGAAACTGGAGCTTGGGGAAAAATGGTGCCAAGATGTTATTATTACTGAAAGTAATAACTGTCTAAATCCATCTGGACTCATTGCTTTCTATCAACTGAATCTGTGGAAGTGTGGAAGGCAACTTTGCAGCTGCCACCATGGTACTACTGCTTAGGTACTGCTTGACAGTAAATGACACATTTCTTAAATATTTAAACATATGAAACAATTTAAATGTGAACTTAAATGCAAAACAAAGACCGTTTTCTATATCTTTAGCCCCTATAATTGTGCCTGGCAGATATTGGGCACTAAAATATTTGTTAAAACAATAAATAGAAGAATAAATGATGAAATTAGTGGATATAGGATTTTCTGATGCATTTTTGCCTCCAAAATGCCATGGACTGGATAACATGTTAAATATCTTAATTGTATCTAAGTAGAAGAGGATATTTAAGAACTAAATTTCATTTATTTATTCATTCATTCCTTTAACAATGTTTTTTGAATACCTGCTCTGTGTTAATTATTTACTAGGTACTGGAAAGCAAAAGTGAATAAGAAACAGTTATTTCCATCAAGGAAGCCTAGGGGAAAATGCGCAAATATATTGCAACATTATAATTGTTAAAATGGAGTCATATGCAAAATGTCAGGTGACTCCAAATGTTATAATGCGTAATTTTCCTGAGGGACTAGGGAGACTTCCCAAAGGAGGTGAGGTTTCCAGCTAACTCTTGAATTATAGGTACAAGTTTGTTAGGGGGTCTGTGCTGGTTAAAGGGAGCAAAGGAGTGAGACATTTGGGGACATTAGTAAAGACAGGGCCTAGGTTGGTATAGTTTACTTTTAAATAAATAAATAATCTTCAGTATATTACAAATAGTTATGACTACAGCAATAATAATAACAATGTGATAAGGATTGACTTAAAACCTGCAACTTTCAAAATAATCATTGTCCTTGATTTTTTTGAGAATTCAGTTTTGATAAACCATCGAAGAGATCAACCTTCAAGACTTGGGTTTGAAAGCTCATATTTCACAAACTGGGTGTGTTAATGGCTTTCCCAAGGTTACTTTTTGCCTCTTGAGAATTCCTGCAGTGGAATTCCGGCTTCTTTGGAAAGAACTTAGAGTTAACAAGCAGTCAACCAAGAGAAATAGATTTTAGGTCAAAGGCAGACACTTTGGTAAAACCAAAATGAATGAGTAGCTGTAAGCTAAAGACTGTAATCCCTATAATTCCACCTCAATCATTCTGCAGATACTTTAAGACTGCTGACTTTTTTTTTTTTTTTTTTTTAAACATGAGTTTAACATAACAGTCACTGTGAGGGCTAATACTGAGTGTCAACTCAATTGGATTGAAGGAGGTAAAGTACTGATCCTGGGTGTGTCCGTGAGAATGTTGCCAAAGGAGATTAACATTTGAGTCAGTGGACGGGGGAAGACAGACCCGCCCTTAATCTGATGGGCACAATCTAATCAGCTGCCAACGAATATAAAGCAGTCAGAAAAACATGAAGAGGTGAGACTGGCCTAGTCTCCCAGCCTACATCTTTCTCCTGTGCTAAAGGCTTCCTGCCCTCAAGCATCGGACTCCAAGTTCTTCAGTTTTGAGATTCAGACTGGCTCTTCTTGCTCCAAGTTTGCAGACAGCCTATGGTGGGATCTTGTGATCGTGTAAGTTAATACTTAATAAACTGCTCTCTCTATATGTGTTACATCTGTCAAGAGACATTTTAGGGAGCTGTAGCAAAGGAACAAAATTAAGATCTGGATTATCATTTCTTGCACCATAAGTGGTGTATTTTTGCCTCTATCCTGTATGACAGTATGTATAATTTTGTCGGATGCCAGGAACTAGAAAATCTCCCCTCTGTTGACAGATACAGTTTACCTGGAAAAGAGAATGTCAGAGATTCAAAGGGCATGAGATCTATCTGGCTCTTGTCTTCATTATGAGTTCTCCCTTGGGCAAAAGGTATAAAAGAGCACATCACTTATATATCTGAACCATAATGAAACTGCATGTTTTAAAAAGGTCAGAATGCATATATATATATATATATCTATCTATCTCAGAACTCTATATTAGTCAGGGTTCCCTTGAGTGATGGAACTATATATCCTATTTGTTTTGTCCCTCTAGGGAACTCTGACTAATATAGTCATACAGTCTGGCATTCTGACCCTTTCAAAACATGCAATTTCATTATGGTTCAGATATGTAAGTGATGTGCTCTTTTATACGCTTTGCCCAAGGGAAAACTCATAATGAAGAAAAGAGCCAGTTAGAGCTCATGCCCTTTGAATCTCTGACATTCTCTTTTCCAGGTAAACTGTATCTGTCAACAGAGGGGAGATTTTCTAGTTCCTGCCACCCGACAAAATTACACATACTGTCATACAGGATAGAGGCAAAAATACACCACTTAGGGTACAAGAAAAGATAATTAGGATCTTGTTTAATTTTGTTCCTTTGCTACAGCTCCCTAAAATATCTCTTGACAGATGTGATTGACACCGGTCATCAAGGCCCATCTTTTGACACTTAATCATGCAGTGTCCTGTAACAGTTCACACATATTTTATGGTTGTGTATCTTGTCTCTATAATTAAGTCATAAGCCTTATGAGGAAAAGGACACCGCCTTCTACCTCTTTTTAAATTTTTTACTTATTATTATTATTATTTTTTTGAGATGGAATCTTGCTGTGTCGCCCAGGCTGGAGTGCAGTGGTGCCATCTCGGGTCACTGCAATCTTCTCCTTCTGGGTTCAAGCTGTGTCTCAGCCTCCCAAGTAGCTGGGACTATGAGTGCATGCCACCATGCCCAGCTACTTTTTTGTATGTTTAGTGCTGGCTACTTTTTTGTATGTTTAGTAGAGTTGGGATTTCACCATATTAGCCAGGATGGTCTTGATTTCCTGACCTCATAATCTGCCTTCCTCAGCCTCCCAAAGTGCTGGGATTACAGGCGTGAGTTACCGTGCCTGGCCCTTCTACCTCTTGGTATCCTCTCTGGCCCTTAATGTATTAGCAGTTTTCAGCATATAATAGGTATTCCATACATTTTTATTTGATGAAGCTCACTTGAATTGTCGTCTCCTCTGTAAGGATGCATGGGAGCAGCAGTACTGTGGAAGTGTTCTAACCAGAGGATGCTAATAACTGGTCATGCCTAGGAAACAATTTGAATTCCCTTTCCATTTCTTCCTCCCTCTCTTCCTTCCACCTTTCAGTGTAGCTACACACTATGCTTTGTTTCTTTCTTTAAGCCAGGGATGTAATCTGGGTCAGGAGGAGATGTCTTCAGGTTATCAAGTGTGAATTGTACTAATAAGATGTCACCATATTCAGCTAAAGATGCATGTTTTATGAGAAACTGCATGCCTACTCTCCTTTCAGTTCCCGTTTACCTTATGCCTTGAGCTCCCTTCCCTAAATGGGGTTTGACAGTTGGGAAACGAGGTTGGAATAATTAGGCTTCAGAAGAATAAAGACACTGAGAAATGATCCAGGTTCCAGGAGAAAAAGAGTTGGGATGTCTGCAAACACTTCCAAATGTATTTTGGGAGGAATGACATTAAAAAGTTGTTACCCTCCTCTGTTCTGGCCCTCTAACCTTTGCAGCACCAACTCTCCCAGTGCTCTTGGGCTTAACTGCTGCCTACAGGGAAGTCCGACAAAGTCATAGCCTCTTTGGCAAGGAATTCAACACTTTAGAATTTACTTTTTCTATCAAGTCCTTCAGAAAATGACTACCTCTGCTCAGGTTAGCAAGACCTACTAGAGGTCTGTTACTGGGCTCCACTTAACTTTGAAACCAGTGAGAACAAAATATTACAGGGTATTATGGGCTTTATTTTTACCCCCACCAGAGTGTGGTCTGGAATGTCCAGAAAACTTCCAGTGGAGGAGCAGAGCCCTAGCAGGTGATGAGCCTGGATCTATAGTCTCCATTCCCCTTGCATGTGATGGACGTGCTGCCAGAGCCATAGAAACTAGTTTCTACTCTAGGTCTTAGCTAATGGGACTTGATCATGTCCTTAGAACTCTAGTCTGTAGGATTAGAGCCCCCAACTCCTTTGCCTTTCCAAGTAGGGCTCTCCCAGAATGGAGCTTCATTTCTGGTCTCCACCTGACTTGACCACCTCTGTCATTAAGATACCTATGTCCCCATGCAATGCTTGATACGTGATTCTACCACTTGTTTATCAAAATTTAGCTCAGCCCCAGTTTTCTTGTACTATCTGGGACTTTATAACTTGGACTAGTGTCTTCTCTCCCCAGTTATTTCAATCTTAGCCTCAATCTTACACTTGTTTCTGCTTCCTCCTATCTCTGACAGGATATCACAGCACTCTTTGTGCCCAAGGCTGCTTCATACATGATTGTTGTACAAGAGGTGTTTTGCATTCAACTCATACTCCTACCCAGATCTAGGAAAGTAAGTCAATGGTCTTTAGGGTGAAGTGGTTTGTTGATGTGCTGAAGGACACTTGAAAATGCAGAACCAAGAATAAGCCATGTATCCTCAAGAGTCCTACTGGATTTTAAAAAAATTATAAAATATACTCAGTTTTGACCATATGAGCAAATCTAAATCTGCTTCCTGAGAAAAGTTTTGTCTTGACTTATGCCTCATTATTTGACCATTTAGCTTATTTCCTTGTAGGCATAGGATGACTTCCATTTGGACAAGAAGTCAAGTCATATTCTTCATTTGTTTATAAAATAAATTTGCTTTCTTTTTTAGAGTAATTTTAGGTTTACAGAAAAATTAAACAGAAATTGTCCCCACACTCTACCCCTCCCACCCAGTTTGACATCTTGCATTAGTGTGGCATATTTGTTACAACTGATGAATCATTATTGATACATTATTATAAACAAAGGTCATTGTTTACATTAGAGTTCACTGTGTTGTACAGTGCCATGGATTTTGTTAAGTGCATAATGTTCCATATCCACCATCACAGTGTCATACAGAATAGTTTCACTACCCTAAAAATCCCCTGTGCTTCACTTATCCATCCTTCTAGTTCTTCTGCCAAGCCCTTGGCAACCACTAACCTTTTTACTGTCTCCATAATCTTTTCTTTTCCATATCATATAATTAGATTCATACAGTGTTAACCCTTTCAGATTGACATCTTTCACTTAGAAATATGCATTTAAGATTCCTCCATGTCTTTTTATGGAGTGATAATTCATTTCTTTTTATTTCTGAATAATATTCCCCTGTATTGCTATAACACAATTTGTTTATGCATTCACCTTTTGAAGGAAATCTTAGTTGCTTCCAAGTTTTGGCAGTTACAAATAAAGCTGCTATAAACATCCAGTGCAAGTTTTTGTGTGGTCATACATTTTTAACTCAACTGGCTAAACACCAGGGAGCATGATTGCTAGACTGTATGGTGAAACTACATATAACTTTGTAGAAACTGCCAGACATTCTTCCAAAGTGGCTATACCATTTTGCATTCCCTTCAACAATGAGTGAGAGTTACTGTTGTTCCACATCCTCATCAGCATTCAGTGGTATCTGTAATCTAGATTTTGCCCATACTGATAGGTGTGTAGTGATGTCTCATTGTGATTTTAATTTGCACTTCTCTAATGACATATGATGAGCATCTTTTCACATTCTTATTTGCCATCTGTATGTCTTATTTGGTGAGATGTCTGTTCAGATCTTTTGTCCATTTTTAAAATTGGGTTGTTTTTCTTATTGTAGAGTTTTAATAGCTCTTTTTTATATTTCGAATTAAGTCCTTTACTAGATATGTGTTTTGTGAATATCTTTTCCTAGCCTGCTACCTGTCTTTTAAATCTTTTAACACTGTCTTTCACAGAGTAAAAAAAAAAAATAATTTAAATAAAGTGCAACTAGTCATTTTTTTTCATAGATGACATTTTTGGTGTTGTATCTTAAAAACTCATTGTCAAACCACAGGTCATCTAGATTTTGTCATATTTCATCTTCTACAAGTTTTATAGTTTTGTGTTTTACATTTAGATCTATGATCCATTTTGAGTTACTTTTTGTGAAAGGTGTAAGTTTTGTGTTTAGATTCATTTTTTTTTTTTTTCAATAGGATGTTCAATTGTTCTAGCACCATCTGTTGAAAAGACAGTCTATTGAATTGTCTTTGCTACTTCATCAAAGATCAGTTGACTGTATTCATTTGGGTCTATTCCTAGACTGTCTATTTTGTTCATGATCCATTTGTCCATTGTTTTAGCATACCACACTGTCTTGATTACTGTAGCTTTACAGTAAGTCTTGTAGCCAGTCCTGTGACCTTGTTCTTCTCTTTCAATATTGTGTTAGCCTCTCTGGGTCTTTTGCCTTTCACATAAGCATTAGAATCAGTTTGTTGATATCTACAAAATGTCTTTAAAGGATTTTTATTGGGATTGTGTTTAATCTATAGATCAAGTTGAGAAAATCTGACATCTTAAACAATATTGAGTCTTCTTATCCATGAATATAAAATGTGTCTACAATTATATAGACTTTTTTATTTCTTCATCAAAGTTTTATAGTTTTATAATTTATATAGTTTCTCATGTATATCTTGTACATAATTCTTAAAAATATTTATGCCTAAGCAATTTTTTGGTGCTAATATAAATTATGTTTTTAATGACAAATTACTATTATTCATTGATGGTATATAGGAGAGTAATTAACTTAGATTCTTCACTTTTTATAACAATATGCTAGCTTTATTACTTATACATCTGATCTCCAAGGCAATGTTGCTCTTCTATAATGAAAGCATGAAAATTTGTTATTCAAGGACTCAATGAGGACTAAACCTTAATTTGACTACTTATGAGCGTCTTAAAAATTCTAGCTTAGGTAACTTGGGAAGGAGTAAAATCATTTCTATATTATCTGCTCTGAGAATGAAAACTTTCTATATTCTAAACTCAAAAAAGGAAAAGATTTGCTTGTTTTTTTTTGGCTTTAATCTATTCTAATGAATTCCTGACAACTTGCTTTTATAACTATGCTTCTGAAAACCACCCAGTTGGTGACAGAGCCACATTTCTGAAGGTCAGCCAATGAGCAATAGTGAGTGACTTTTAGAGATACTCATGCATCTAAAGAGATACTTCTACTTTTACAAACACTTCCATGATAAGGATCAACCAACTCCATATCACTCCCCCTTCTGAAAGTCCATCAATTCCTGAACCGCAGGTTCCCCAAAACCCTGTAAAAAATCAGCAATTTGTATTGATTGGTGATGCCATGTTGTCTTTGCCCACTCAGGTTGCTATAACAAACGACAGTAAACTGGGTGGCTTTTAAACAATAGATATTTATTTCTCATAGTTCTACTGGCTGCAAGTCTAAGATCAAGGTACCTACAGACGTGGTATCTGGTGAGGGCTACTCTCTGGTTCATAGGTGGCACCTTCTCACCATGTCCTCACATGGTAAAAGGGGCAAACAAGCCTCCGTGGGCCTCATTTATGAGGGCACTAATCTCATTTGTGAGAACTCCGCTCTCATGACCTAGTCACCCCCAAAGGTCCCACTTACTAGCATCACATTGGAGATTGTGTTTCAGTAAATGGAGTTGGTGGAAATGGGGGGATAAACATTCAGCCTATACCACATGCCTAGTCATAAAGAGTTCTGTTGCTTACCGAGTGTCCATAGAGCAATTTGTTTCAAACATCAAGAGGTGGCCTTTTCCTTTGAGAGGTTTTATTCCTGTTATCAACTAGGCCCCCAAATATAGCATTGGTGAAATGCAACATTTTAGAGCCAGGTAGAAACTTCCAACAGATGAGAACTCACGAACACAAAAAAGGGAGCTGCAGACACTGGGTTCTACTTGAAGTGGAGGGTGGGAGGCAGGAGAGGAACAGAAAAAATAACTATGGAGTACTAGGCTTAGTAACTGGGTGACGAAATAATTTTCACAACAAACCCCCGTGACATGAGTGAACTATATAACAAACCTGCACATGTACCCCTGAACCTAAAATAAAACTTAAAAAAAAAGAAACTCTCCACAGAACTATGATTTTATTATTCTCTTGGAATTTTTTGTGACTGTTCTTACGGATACGTATAGAACCTAATCACCTAAATTTAGTTTCTGTATGGTATAACAGCTACTTTATTCATTGTTCAATAACTAGTTAATGTTCTTTATCTAATGAAACTTTTATAAATTCCCCTTAGAGTTTGGTGCTAAGTAAAATTGTCCCTCCTGAGCAAATATATTTTTCCTATAGATGTCATGAATCTGAGTGCCACGCTTCATATTCTGTTTTAATAATTATTTCTAACTTTAAGGTTATGTTCTTAACCACAAATACTACAGGGCTATCATTTATTTTTCAGTTTTTTTGTCATTATAATCCTTGTCATAAAAGTTTTATTGCATATGACTTTTGCTTAACCTGCCTTAAAAATCCATTTTGGGGGACTAAGTATGGAAAAAAATTGTAATACACTTTTCCTGAAAAACATAATAAATGCTGTAATATTTGCACGCTTATTACTGTCTGTAAGAACTTTCACCTTTAAGAATTATACTTCTTCACTTTGTTTCTCTAATCTCTAGAATTTGGCAGCTATACATTTTGGCATTTATATTGTAATGAGGTCAGTCAGCTGAAGTTATATTTTCACAAATAATTTCAAACATTGATATTCCTTGGGGCAAAACAGTGTGTAAAAGTTATTATTTTTCAGCATAAATGAAAGGTCAAGGTCACCACAATAGTTAATTGGCCAACTACACAATCATTTTTGGAAATAATTTAACTTTAATAGCAATATTGTGCTACAATGAAAGGAAACATCTTAATATTGTTGCTGACAATGAGAATCAAATTATTTATAAATATTTCACTTCTCTATTCAGCAAAGTAACATGTTAGTCAAAGCAACTGGCATTCTATACAGGAGATTAGTTTTTACAATGTATATAGCAAAGAACACATCATAAATATCAGACAGATTTTGAGTGTGATATAAAATAAACCTTCCTCCCTTCCATTGCAAGCTGTCCCATTATTCACACATCCAGCAACTTGCATCAGGGAAGTGGAAACTAATTTATGTGGACAGTTGTTTGTTACTGTTATTATGGATGATTTTTTGCTTTCCTATAACCAGTGCTGGTCCTATTAAGAGATAAAATAAATCATGGTACCCATGGTGTGGTTTAAGGAGGTGATAAGAAGGGCAAATTCCAATTTATATTTCTCCCCTTCTTCCTGAGATGCAATTGCTTGAAATTCCATCCTTACAGTGGTTGTGGAGAGGGGTACAGTAGAAGGGAGATGTGGACAAATTCCTCCAAATTCGAATCAAGTGGAATAGAAGATGGGACAAAGCCTACGTCATTAAGATCAATTATTCTTTTACCCAGGGAGATTAGTAGATACTCCTGGGAGAGATAACAATAAATTCTTATTTCCTGAGGATTATTAAATTAATAGGTCTTCTCTGAGGAATGGGATAAGTAATCTTAGGTGCTTGGGAGTGGGGAGGACACTGGGCGGGGGATTGAGAAACTCTGAATTCAGGGACAGCATGCAGAAACAGCAGTGTTAAGGAGCAGGAACTAATTGAAAGAATACAGGCTATAATCTTTTTTTCAGATCACCTGTCATTTCTTTTTTATTTAACTTAAGTTCTGGGGTACATTTGCAGGTTTGTTATATAGGTAAATGTGTATCATGAGGGATTGTTGTACAGATTATTTCATCACCCAGGTATCAGCCTAGTACCCATTAGTTATTTTTCCTGATCCTTTCCCTCCTCCCACGTTCTACCCTCCGATGGGCCCCAGTGTGTTTTGTTCCCCTCTATGTGTCCATGTGTTCTCATCATTTAGCTCCCACTTATAAGTGAGGGCATGCAGTATTTGGTCTTCTGTTTCTGCATTAGTTTGCTAAGGATAATGGCCTCCAGCTTCATCCATGTTCCTGAAAAGGACATGATCTCATTTTTTTTTATGGATGCATGGTATTCCATGGTGTATATGTATCACATTTTCCTTATCCAGTCTATCTTTCATGGGCATTTGGGTTGATTCTATGTCCTTGCTATTGTGAATTGTGCTGGAATGAACATATGCATGAATGTGTCTTCATAAGAGGATGATGTGTATTCCCTTGGGTATACTCAGTAATGGGATTTCTGGGTTGACCCAGGCTGTAATCTTGAAACCATATTCTATCCCTGACTTCGTTCCTGGTTAGTAGTGGCTTTAGGTTATTTCTAGTTTCAACAACCTGTAATCACGGGAAGGGAGGTGAAAGGGAGTCCCTGTTTTTTTTTTTTTTTTTTTTTTTTTTTTTGCTTACTTCCTGATTCTATTCCTGAATGACCTTGTCTTTTAGGAATATATGGTTAAGCTGCTTTAAAATGCCAACATGGCTACACATAACATATTGAAGGAGAAGCCATCTATTTTGTAAGGAAAGAGAGGAAAATCATTATAAAACAAAGTAATTCTGACTTTCACTGAAAGTGCTACCTGTTCCTGAAACCACTGGACTAGAAGCTAGGGGCCATCTACTTTTGTCTCATCTTCTTGCTGATTATCCTAGTGGCTGAAGATATCCCTGACATTCTTCTCATTGCATATTCAGAGGTTTTCCCAGGCTAAGGCCAAGAGAGGCCAATGTCCCTGGGCCTGCTTCTGAGACTCTTTCCATAAGCATCAGGAGAACTACCACTGGGGTTGAAGGAATTGGCTCTGTCATAGGGAAACTAAAAATATTTCATGTTTTTATTGTATTTTAGTATTTTTTATGTCTGAACAATTTATTAGACTTTCTTATCTAAACCAAAGCAAAGCAGGTAAAATTGTCCTTTTATCTCTCCAAGGATGTTTTTGGCTCATTATTTTCCTATTTAAAATCACCTCTCGGGTCTATTGTAACCACCTATATTACACAGGACCTACTTACAGTGATATCCCTACTTACACCCTCCATATTTAAATTTACCTTTATTAGAGCTTTGTAATTACTAATCTCCAAATTATCACATTATCAGCAGCAGCAGCAGCACCACCAGCAGCATAACAGCTGTCATTTATTTAGTAATTACCGTGTGTCAGACCGAAGGCTAAAGACTTTCATTTTATATCATTTAACAGTGACATGTCCTGTGATAGGTAATATTATCCTCATTTCACAGATGGGAAAACTGAAGCTGAAAGTCTCAGCATTTTGCACCAGATCACACAGATAACAACTGACAAGAGTGCAGCCTCGTGACCCTACACTTTGCAGATAAGGGCACTGAGGCGCAGAGAGACCAGACTCAATGTTCTGGACACAGTAAGTGACAAATTTAAAATCCTGTCTATCTGTTTAGTTAAAGAACATGTTCTTTCTATTATATATTTTTCACACAATTTTTTTCCTCACACCTTCTGAGGTTTAGGAAAAGGAAATCAAATTTGTGAATTAAAATGTTTTGAATTATGGAAGATTCCCATTATAGGAATAGGCATAATTCTATCTCCAAGTCCCCATTTTTAGAAGAGACATCTCAGATATGTGTTGCTGGCTTGGCAGTGGTCACAGGCATGTGTTGCCTGGTGATTTCTTTGCAGAACTGTACACATAAAAATCTCAGTGTTGCAAACATGGGCATATGAGATAATGCAAAGGTACTCTTACTTTGGACAGAAGCAGCTAACCGCTTGTTCCAGAAATCAATGTTATTGACAGATTGAGAAATTGGAAATGAGTTTTACTGGAAAGTGTTGCAAGGGCTTTATTTGACTAACTCCTAAACTCACATTTGGCTGAGTCCTGGTGGCTTGGGGAAGAAAGACAAAGAGAAAGGGCAGACAATTGAAAGGTGGCTTTTCTTTCTTTGCTTTCAGCTGAAAACAGGTTAGTGTCCACGCCTGTGGTCTTGCAGGTTTGCACTCTCTTCTCTCAAAGACTTTCCTGTCAAAGCTGCTTTGTTTTCAACTTAACATAATGGAACGCCAACCTAATGCTTTGCCAAGCTCTCATTGATCCTTGGTGTGGAATAAATGTGAATACTGCCTCATTAATCCTCTCTCTGGTCCTTGGAGAGAAGTGGCAAGCAATATCCCATCCATTTCACAGTGGAAGAAAGAAAGGCAAATAAAATTGCTCACTTTACATCTGTTCCCCAGCCTTCTGGACATTTCCATCTGGATATCTTGCTGACTTGTCAAACCTAACTTACTCCAAATTGAATGCATTCTCTTCCTTCTTACAAAATATATTCCTTTCTGAGGATTGTGTCTTGGTTAATGGCACTGCCATCCACACAACTCTCCTGGTAGAAGCCTCTGAGTCATCTTTGATCTCCCTCACTCTCCATATTCAGTCAGTCAGGAAGTTTGTTTCCTTTTCCTCTGAAACAGCACTCAAATCCATCCTTTGACTCCACCTTTCTGCACCATCTCTCTCTTGGTTCATTGTCTCATCAGCTCTCATTCCAGATTAGTGGAACAAGATACTTACTCATATCTCCAATTCTGGTTCTGTATATTGTCTTCAAATTAATCTTCCTAAACTGAGGTGCGTTATTTCCTTCCCTGCTCAAAAAGCATTGATATCCACACAAGGCCAACAAAATAGAGTCCTGATTCTTCTCAAAACAATGAGATCTTTTACAGCTGGGCAGAATGCCCCTCTAAGAACTCTCTCCTGACTAACCACAGGGGCCAACTTGTTATTTCCCAAGCGTTTGGCCAGTGTTCATGCAGGGCTTGCCTTTGTTACAGCTTATTACACAAATTTCTAGTCATTCTTTGAGACCCAGTTCTTATGCTACACCTTATTTGTTATCTTTCGGCTCACTTCTCTGCCTATTCTCTTAATTAATCTTTCCTTTTTGGCCTTTATAACAATTTGTTATCATTATAACAACCTGTTTTGTAGTTAGGTATCAATATTTCCCCAAATAACTTACAAGTTCCTTAAGGAAAAATCCTGTATTTATCTGTGAATTGTTAGCATGGTGCTGGGTACTTCTTAGGTGCTAAATAAATGACATTAAGCAATTTATAGATAATAAAGAACTTTTTTAAGGAATTTTAAAATCACATTTAATTCCCACACTAACCCTGTAAGGCAACTTATTATTACTTATCCCTAATTTACAGGTGAACAACATTGAAGCCTAAGGAATTTAAAAAACTTTCCTATGACCTAACATGAGAGCCAGGACTTAAACCCAGAAACCCAGTTAGCGAGCTTTCTAATTGTAAACCTTGATTCTGGTTCACTGTGTTAAACTGCGTGTACACAGAAGTAAGTTTGGAAAATTGACCTCATACAATGCCTGATTTTGATAAAAGCAGCTTTTCTGGTTGCTAGAACTTGCTAAATGTTGTTCCCCTTGAGGGATTATCAGTGTTCAAAGGACAGGACAATATTCTGATTATTTTGTGCATCTGATAGTAAGAACACAAAGCTTTCAGGAGCAAGGATTGTGTCATGTTCACATATGGAGCCAATGTAGCACCTACAAGGCCTTGAATATAAATGATGTTTAGGAATTATTGATTGCTAATATAATGGAATCTAGTCAAGGGAATTTTTATATCTTTGGCCATTTTCTCTTCTAAGCCCCAACCTTCACAATATGTTGCAAAGTTTTTATAGAAAAAAAATGCATACAGCTTGGTTGGTTTCTAAGATAAGTCCATCCTCTGACTGAATAAGTAGCATGGAAAGGCTTTTCCTTCCCCCCAATTTTCTTCCCCCCTCCGACTGAAAATTCTCCTGTTAAAGTCATTAGTTTGTAGCCACAGACATGGACGTCTCTCCCAGGAGGTCCTGGAGCAGACATATTTGCATTGCCCACATTTGCTTCTTAGCCATCTTGCCAGTCTCAGTATCACTTGTTTTATCTACAGCTAGTCCAGGCTATTATCCTTAATTATTTGCACTGGATTGGCCAAGATTGCTTAGTGAAAGATTGATTGCAGCCTTATTGGTTTTCAAATGCTTTGCCTTCTGAATAAAGGTAGTTAGAAGGACTGAGGACAGGTTGGCAAGTTATAGCCCTACTTTGGTAGGGATGCTCAATGTCCACTCAAGCCAATGGATCCTATTAGGGTCTACCTTTCCATTATGTTTATTCCTGACATACCTCCAACATTGAGTAGTGACCCTTACATTGTCTAGTATTCTCCATTCCTCACTCAATTCTTATGTTCCGTGTTACTCACTTCTCATGCCATCTACATGGAAATTCTTTCTCTATTAATTTAAGAATGTCCAGCTTCGATCCCATATATATGATGCATTCTATGATTCTACTCTCTAAATTCTTATTGAAACTTGTAGTAATAATAATTGATACTTAAGCACCAGGCAGTTAAAGTTCTTTAAAGAATGTAGTAGATTAATTGCAAAAACAGCTTCAATTCTTCAATCCCCCCTACCCTCTCCGGGTATCCATACCTATTTATCCACCAAGAGGTGAAATGTATTTCTCTGTCTCTTGAATCTAGACTGAACTTGTATTTTACTTTGGTCAATAGAATGTGGCAAAGTTGATAATGTGCCAGTTCTAAGCCTAGGCCTCAAGAGGCCTTGTGTATCTTTACTCTCTATCTTGAAACCTTTCCATTATGGGATTAAGCTTTGACTATCTGCTGAAGAATGATATCCATGTGGAGGAGAGTCCAGCTGTCCCTCTTAAGATCTTCCCAGGTTAGTCTATACCAGCTGACCCCAAACATGCAATAGAGTTGCCTGTCTGATCCACAATTGATTGAAGATGCAAAAATGAGCCCAGCTAAGACCAATGGAAACACCTAGATATCCCGTAGACTCAAACAATAAGATGCTTGTTGTTTTAAGCCACTGTATTATAGGTGGGGTGTTTCTAAGCCAGAGCTAACTCAAACTCACACAGTATATTACTTAATTTAAGCTTCCTTATACAATGATGTAAATACCATTAATATTCTTACTTACTGGCTGAGGAATTTAGGGTTGCAAGATTAGGTTACTCATTTAAATTCTCACAGTGAGTAAGTGACAGGGGCAAGATTTGAGCCAAGATAGTCTTAGCTACAGACTACAGAGTTTACATGTTTATATATTATGTTACCCAGTTCCTCTTCAGGAGCATATAATTTACAACTTAATCCATAGGATCAATCATTGAATCTTTATGGGAAATAAATTAGCTCATTCCCCTTAATTTCTGCGTGAGGAGATGAAGACCCAGAGTTTTCTGTTTGGCCCGAGGTCACAAAGTTAAACCACAGTCTGGGGTTTTGGATTGCATCTTAATACTCTTGATTGACTTACCTATCTTGGTCAACAGCATTCATTTTTCTGCTGGATGACTGCAAGCTTCTTGAGGTGTAATACTTTATGTCCATCATGGTGCCTAGCACAGTGCTGAATATTCAGAAGGTTTAGAACATATTTATTAATTGACTGTTTGCTTGGCTGACTCTATTTATTTCTGATGTCATGGTCACTTGGGCATCAGGCAGAGTGGACATGGCCAGTAATACCACCACTGGGAAAGGTTGCCAGCCAGACTTCAGTGCCATTATGAGAACTGTCTGCTCAGGCCTACACCCAGACGGAAATTCTCATTCTCTGGAATTGCTGTATTTTTCTCCTAAAAGGCACAACATCTATTGTTTACTGAATGATGAGGGGTGTTTTTGTTGGTATACTTGATGAAGGAAAAATAAAACCCCACATTTGGGTTTGGGAGGATAGAACTTTTCCTTCTATGAGGAAAGACCTACATTCGGGACTTGGCTTTCTCACAGTCCTTCAAGCACCGAAACAGATTTAAGCAAAAAATGATTTGAGTAAATACAAGTAGCATAAAATGCAACCTGGATTCTTAAAATTTGATTATTTTTGTCTGTACTCTCTGCAAACCAGGGAATTCAGCTTTGTGATGGAATCAATTAAACTGAAGATATCAAGAGGAGATACACTCTGGGGAAACAAGGCTTAAATATGCATTTCTTTTCATTTTCTTCACCTTATCCTTTACAAAATAACAAAGCAAAGCAGATTAGAGCTTTTCTTTCTATTATACAACACATCCTCCATGAAATCTCACAGAAAGCACTCCTAGTCACTCTACAGTATAACCAAATATTTTTCATGTACTTAGGGGAAAAAACCCAAACCTGTTTTTTTTTTCACATTTACTTCTTTCTTTTGATCTGCTTCTATTTGCTGCTATACTGTATAATATGGATGACTTAATGGCCAAGTGTTAGAGATTAGAGAGTGGAATCTAGTCAGATGATAAGATGATAGCAGAGTCTGGTTTAATTTTAGGCCGAAGAAATGCAAAATTTATCTTGTTTTCTTATTTGTATTTAGGAAAATTTTAGTAGTTTAAAATACCCTTAAAATCTGAAAATGGAAAAATGTTTTTTAAACAATGAGATACTGTTAAACCTCCAAATTTTAAATTGTTAATATTTCAGAATAGCTTAGAAGAAAGTACTGTAGTAATAAGATGGGAATGGGTAATCTAATTCCTTTTATTAGAACTCACTATAGACTGCACTTTCTTAGCAGCAATGTGTTTACTTTACTAAAATAGGCCAACTATTTCCATGCCTTTATTGCTGTCCTGCCAACTGGAATCACACCAAGGCTCTGATTAGAGATCTCATACTAGCTGACATAAATAAGTGAAACTGAACTTCATTAAAATGCTCCTTCTCATTAAAGAAGAAAGTGGTTCAAATGTGGTTCTACTGTCGTTGTTTTGGGTAAGCAAATGTAAAAGTGCTATTCTAATGAACCAGGAACATAGTTAATATTTTAGAGTCACATCAAACTCTGCAGCATCCTGGTTGACTAGAAGAATGAGTCTGTACTTCCGTGTGTGTCTGTGTGTATGTCTTGTGTACAAATGTGTGGTGCTGAGAAGTCAACAAGGGAAGGGAAGAAAAAGACTTCTCTTCCTGCAATCTTTTTTTTTTTTTTTTTTAAATTCAGTGTTCCTAAGGTGATAAGTGGACAGAAGCTCTGGTGCTGGTAATTCACTGTAATCCTCCTGTACAGGGTTACCTAAAACTGTGTTTCACCTTTAGCTTCTCAGCTGTTGAGAAAAGGAATTGTTATTCTAAAATATTACACTTAGAAAAATATGGTGACAAAGCTGTTAGGTGTAAGTAGTCATAATAAAAAAGTGTAATTAGTCAAACCACATATTGGAATTTTACAAAAATTCCCCAGCTTTAAAATGTAAAATTTTAGAATCTTGTGATGGGGAAATCAGAGCAAAAATACTCTGTGTTTACCAGAGAAATCTATTCATTGACCACTGAAAAGTCTGTTGTGTCCTCCTGTGGACATGAGAGGGCCTCAGTCCATACTAGCTGCTGGCCAGAGACTCAGGTTCCCTACCATATGACTCTCTTCATAGGGAAGCTCACATGGCAGCTTGCTTCTCCCAAACTGAGGGAAAAAGAAAAAAGAGGGAGAGAGAGAGAGAGAGAGCATGAGAGAACAAGCACAAGATGTTAGTCAGATTCTTTGTAACCTGACTTGAGAAGGGACATCTCATGACCTTTTTGTAGCCTATTCATTAAAAATGAGTCACTAGGTCCAGCCCACACTCAAAAGGAGCAAATTTCATAAGGGGGCCTCTGTCGAGGCTTGTTACTACAAATTGTATAATTTGTAAAATTGGAATTCAGCAACTACTGGGCATTTGTCTAAAACTTGTCTTTCACGCATCTGTCTTAATAAAATATTGACATTTGAATGCTCTTCCTTTATATGATACTTATTACATTTATCCTTTCATTAACTTATTTTGTGTCCTTAGGTATTTAAGTCTTGATTCATCAATATAGGAATGGTAATAAAAATTTTTACTATTACACAGGAATTACACTTCTGTTTTAAAAAGCCAAATTATTTATAGCCTGTAATAACTAATAAATTACTCAGATTATTGAAAAAGATGTAAATTGATCACTTAATTTTATAATACAAATATAATTTCAGTACCAAGTCTTAATAAAGATAAGAAAATATAACTATAAACAAATTTAACATACACATAGAGATAAAAATTCTGAATGGTAAATCACATCCAGTAGTGTTAAAAGAGCAATGCATTAATTACTACAGAAATATATACATTTTTTAACAATAGGAAATCTATCAACATAATTACATTGTTAATTTTAAAAAGAAAACATTTATGTTTATACAAATATTTGAAGAAAGATTTCATAGACTTCAAAAAGATTTTTGATCTAAAGTTAAGTGAAACAAGAATAAGGGAAAATAAATAAAATACAAGCTTTTGACACATAAGAATAAATATTATACAACATATTAAAGCAGTTTTCATTAAAATAAAAAGTTAGACATCTACCAGCAGCATTATCTAACCTTGTTTTGAAATCATAATAAATGCAATAAGTCCCCACAATAACTTGCATTATAATACTGAAAAATTAAACTTACAATACCTTAGAAATATTTGAGACTTTACTAAATTAGTGTAATTAATGATAGGCCAAGGAAAGTGGCTGAATATAGGCTAAATACATGATAATCTATTGCTTTCTTTTAAATTTACGAAAAAACTCATATTTGTCATGGAGGAAAAACATATGAGAGAGAAATTGAAAACTAAGGCAAAATTTCCATCTAAAATACATAATAAAATATCATTCAAGAAGGTAAAATATTATAAAACCAAATGAAGTAATACAATATATATTTAAAGGGGAAGCCATAATATAAACATGTTAGTGCTTCCAAATTTACATCAATCTTAGTACAATTCCAGTCAGACTCAAAAGAGAGTTTAATTTTGGAGCTGGGTAAATCTGTTTAAAAATTTTAAATTAAATAATAAATACCTAAGAATAACCAAGAATATTTTATAAACAGAATGACCAATGTAGGTTTGTCCTACCAGATGTTAAAATACATAGTCAAGTCACTATAATAAAATAGTATGCTTTTGGTATTGGATTGGACACATAGACTGTTGGGGAAGAACAGACTTTACAAATAAAGAATAGTTGGGAACTTAATATAAGACAATAGTATTCTTTCAATATATTATAATGCAAGTATTTAATAGGTGATACTCACACATTTGACTTTCCATCCATAAGAAAAGAAATGTGAATGACTGTTGCACATTATTTACAAAATACATATTTTTGACAGGTTAAATAACTAAATGTGAAAAAAAATCTGAAAATAGAGCAGAATCTTTCTATAACTTTGTGGCAGGAAAGATAAAAAAGTCATCAATCAGAGACAAAAAATTTTACAATATAAATATTTTTAGAAATTGTAGGGTGGAAACTACCATAAGAAAATAAAAATGCCAATGACAGATAAAGAAAAATACTTGCAATTAGATGAAACAGGGTTACTATCACTAATATACAGAGGTTCTACAATTTGATAAGAAAAAGAGAACAAATAGAATTTAAAAATGGGCAAAACTTTTTACAGAAACTTTCAAATATCAAAATAGACATTGAGAAGATGACCAAACTTATTAGAAATTAGCAAATACAAATTAAGACAAATTAGATATAAAATGTTTTTTTCTTTCTTTTTACCAACAACAGTGGCAAAAACGGAAAACTATATTGTAATTTCCCAAACTGGTGACTGTGTAGGAAAATTGTCTCAATTATACACTGCATGGAAAAACATGAATCTTTTGCAATGTGGTTTAGGATTATCTGTAATACAATAGATGTCTCTTGTGTGTGTGTGTGTGTGTGTGTATATATATACACACATACATACACAGTATCTATTTTCTATCTGCTTTTCTATCTATCCATCTCTCTGTCATTATTATCTTTAGCTACTATAAGTAAATAGTACATAAATACTAGGCAGCTATTAATATGCAGTAACATATCTCTGCATTTACCTTGAAGAATTACCATGATATAATGTGAAGTGAGAGCTCCATGAATACAGAGATCTTGTCTGTATTGTACACAGTTAGATCCTCACTGCTTGGAATACATAATGTGCCTAATTAGTAATTGCTGAATGAACTTAAAATGAATTTTGCTAAAAAAAAAATTCAATGAGCATGGATAAAGCTTGAATGAATTTGTGTGTGTATCTGTGTGTATGCATTATATATACACCCATCAGCATGTTAACATTGATTAAATCAAGACGGTGGTATTGAAGAGGGTAAAGGGGAGGGAAGATTATTAAATTTTTCTTCATACATACATTCTCCCCACATCTTCCTATGAGAGCATTTTAACCTTGTAATTCAAAAAAACATAATAGAGGAATAATTTTAAAAATGTTTCCAAATAAACATTAATGAGAGGAGAAAATGCTTAAGGTAGATTATAAAAATCTTAGTAGAAGGATTTCAACTATATAAGGTAAAATATAACTGGTTAAAACAGAAATAACTAAAATATTGGCAATGGTTACTAAGAGGGTGCTTATGGATTTTATTTATTTCATTATACTTTTCTGTATATTTAAATTTTTCTGCTGTCTTATTTTTAAATAAAATTGTTATATTCATAGTTCTACCTCCTCCTTTGCCTGAGAAAACCACTTATTGTTAAGTGGGAGTATATTCTTCCCATGTACGTTAATATATTTTAAAACAGTATGTTTAAACATACAGTAACTTGTGTGTGTGTTTCAAAGATATCATTTTACATACATCTTTCTGTAACTTGTTTTTATATTCTTTAAAATAGTGTTCTATTTTATTACACATTTTTATCTCCTGTTAATACTCTTAGAATTACAATGCTTTGGCTGGGTGTGGTGGCTCATGCCTGTGAGGCAGAGGTGGGAGGATCACAAGGTCAAGAGATCGAGACCATCCTGGTCAATATGGTGAAACCCCATCTCTACTAAAAATACCAAAATTAGCTGGGTGTGGTGGCCTGTTCTTGTAGTCCCAGTCACTTGGGAGGCTGAGGCAGGAGAATCACTTGAACGCAGGAGGCAGAGGTTGCAGTGAGCCAAAATCAGGCCATTGCAGTACAGCCTGGTGACAGAGTGTGACTCCATCTCAAAAAAGAAAAAAAAAAGAAAAGAATTCCAATGCTTTATTGATGATAATTGCTACCATTTGCTTAGGGATTACTAATGTGTCTATCACTGTGATAAATGCTATTTAATCATCAATATAATCTAAAATGAATCAGAAAATAATCTAATCAGTATTTTTTCTAATACCAAGTTTGAAGAAGAGTCGAGATTCAATAAGAATTTTGTACTGAAGAACCAAGAATACTCAACGGAGGAAACGGTGAAAAAAAAAATAGGTTTGTCTCCTGATTACAAATATCTTCTAATTCTTAGCTTTGCCCTGAGATGTTTCAAGCGATAGTAAGAGTCTAGACTCCTCAATTGGAATGCTTTGCTTCTTAATTTTCTTTCTTTATTTAAATTCTCTCTGTATTCCTGGCTATGGAATTTACCATGCTATTTTATGCATGCTTATGTTGTCCTTAGAGCTGTTATCTAGTGATCATATACACACATAAGCTTTTTCCTCAATAGACTAAGCAATTCATTAAAGATACAAGTTTGCAGTAACTACTATTAACTATTTTAACTGAAATGAATTCTAGTTGTTTACCCCTTCTGGGAAGGGCAGTCCTGTGAGATGAGAACCCTATGAATCTAAATAGGGTGCTTACTCTTGCGGACAATAAGAGAATTGAGACCACAGATTTTCAGTTGACCAAATGTTAGTTAATAACTTTGAGCATGTGGAATAAGGCTTAGTTATAAATGCTGTGCAGGTATTAGGTTGATGCAAAAGTAATTGCTGTTTATGCCATTTAATGGCAAATGGTTGATCATTAAACTGCAGTCTCCAAGCATTTGTAAAAGTCATCTTGCTTTTACAGCCCTTGGAAATGGACCTAACAATCCTTTCATCCTACAACAAAATGAGCTGTCCTAAAATGTAACAGGGTGTAATGAGTTTCCTTTTATTAAAGGTATTTAGGTAGAAACTAAGCATTAGGTATTAATACTTAGGACTAAGTATCAGTATTTTGCCATTTAATGGCAAAAACTGCATGAAATGGCAAAATCTGCAATTACTTTTGCACCAACCTAATACGTTTTGAAGATGAAATGTACAATCATACAAGTACTAAATGGACGTTTTTATTGTTCAGTATTATGAGCACACCCACTATATTGGTGGTATTATATTGTTCAGTATTATGAGCACACCCACTATATTGTCTAGCTTCCACTTAAATAACTTCATGAATCCAAGGGTAGCAAGGGTATTTCCAGTGCAGTGAGGCTTTTGGTTGTTCCTCAGGGCTCCACCTCCAAGAAACATGGAGCCTCTCTTACTGGGGTTATTAAGCTGGTCCTCACAGACTCTCTCAAGCCTGGAAACAGCAAGGGCAAGGGCTACAAGACAGCAAAGGTGGCAACCTGCCCCTCTCACTGGGGGCTCTGTCCCAGGGAGTTGCAGAGCTGCTACTGGCTTTATAGCCAGGTGGTGGTTGGCTGGAGGCCCAGGCCAGGAGGACCCAGCTGGTGAGGAGATACGGGAATGGGCCGCCATATTACAGTCTGGCTACTTCTCTGTAGGACTCCTGTGGTATGCTGGGGGTCTGCTTCTGCTTCAGTCCCTAGTCACCTCCAAGGCTGTGAAACAGCAAAGATGGTGGCCTGCCCCTCCCTCTGGGAGCTGCGTCCCAGGAAGGTACTGACCTGTTATCAGCCCAAACACACCTGTAAAAGGTGACTAGAGATCCCAGTTGGAAGGTCCCAATTAGTGAGGAGGAATGGGATCAAAGGCCTGCTTAAAACAGTAGTCTGGTCACTGTTTTGTAGGACAGCTGTGCTGTGGGTCCAGTCCAGCCCTCAGTTGCCTCAGAGTCAGTCCCAAAGCCCAAAGGCAAGAACAGCTAAGTCAGAAAACAACAGAGATGGCTGCCCACCCCTCCCTCTGGGAGTTCCATCTCAGATTGGTGTAAGGCTACTAGTAGCCATGGCTGGCGGGAGTTCCAAGCCAGTGAGTCTTACCCTGCCAGGGCTGTGAAAGCGAGGCCTGCAGCCTGTCGCTGCTCAGCCCCCTGAATTCAGTCCCTTTCCCAGGGGTATGTACAGGGATCTAACTTCCCCCTTTTCCAGAGTTGCAACTGCTTTTGCCTGAAGCCTGGTCATCTAAGGCTCCCAGGGCTGTGTGTGTGCCTGAGTGGCTGTTCTTCTGAGACTCCATGTAGCTCTGCATGTCAGACTGAAGGCCCTGGTAGAGTGGGTTCCCAAGGGGATCTCCTGATCCTAGGGTTGCAAAGATCTGTGAGAGAAGTGTGGATTTACTCACTGCTTCCCTGGGTGAGGGAGTTTTCCCTGGCTCCGTGTAGCTCCTGGGACAGTCACCTTGCCTTGCTTTTCTCCATTCTCCTTGAGTTGAGTTGTTTCATTGATTAGTCCCAATGCGTGTACCTGGATGCTTCAACTGAAGGTCCTGTATTTACTCACCTCTTTCATTCCTCTCCGTGAGAGCGACATACAGTAGCTGCTTCTAGTTGGTCATCTTGGCCACCACTGACAAATAGACTTTGAAGAAAATATTGAAAAGACTGGAGTTATTTTGCTCCAGACAAAGCAAGATTGAAGGGAGACAAAGACAGTCTTTAGACATTCACAATCCCTTAGCCACGTCTCCCACAAAACACTAAAAAACAAATATTTTATAATTCATTTGGTAGGAAAAACCTGACCTAAACTTGACAGTATTTATAGTCTCTATCCCACCTAGTGTAAATATTTATGTTTTATGGAAAAACTAGTGCATCTGATCCTAAAACATTGCTCCAGACCGTTTTGGAGACATTGAGTAATATAGAATATATGAACCATATTACCTTTCCAGAGTGTGAGAGTTTGATAAAGTGTGAATTTTGAAACCCATTTGTCCCCAAGGATTATAGACTATAGTTGATTATTTCTGTGTTGAGCTTTTGTGAGGATAATGGCTTTTGCTAATGTACCTTCTATTTCTGTAAGTTTGAGATCCATTGCTATTGCAAAATGGTAATTTTTAAAAGCAAATATCAGTCAGAGATTCCTCTGGAAATAGAGATAACTACCTGGATGGAGAAAGGACCATTTACTTCTACTAATAAATTAAAAACTAGGTTCAACAGGCAGGGTATAAGAAATAGAAGCTCAGTGGGATATTTCAAGAGCAGTAGTTCTAAGCCAGTGTTGAGTTATGAATCTTTTGCAAAATCTGATGCAAATTAAAGTTGCAAATGAATACAAGATTATGCATGTATTTTCATGGTGTTCAAAGATTCCTTAAACTCATGTGATTAATAATTTCTGCTCTGGAAACTGATTGAATGGGTATAAGGTCAATCAAGTGAATAGGTTCCTATAGTAAGATGCAGGTCAATATCTCTGAGGTTTTGATTTTAGGAGAAATGGGATATCAACTCCCAGGCCTCTGAGCCAAAGCTAAGCCATCATATCCCCTGTGACCTGCACATACACATCCAGATGGCCAGTTCCTGCCTTAACTGATGACATTACCTTGTGAAATTCCTTTTCTCGGCTCATCCTGGCTCAAAAACTCCCCCACTGAGCACCTTGTGCCCACCAGAGAACAACCCCCTTTGACTGTAATTTTCCTTTAACTACCCAAATCCTACAAAACGGCCCCACCCCTATCTCCCTTTGCTGATTCTCTTTTCGGACTCATCCCGCCTACACCCAGGTGATTAAAAAGCTTTATTGCTCACACAAAGCCTGTTTGGTGGTCTCTTCACATGGACGCGCATGACATAAACATCCCCTGTTTCCTCACATAGCTTAGAACAAAAGGAGAAAAAAGCAACAACAGCAGGCCTCCCCTTGAAGAGCACCACTTTCCCTGCTAGACTCATTACATGGTGGCCTTTCCAGGCAGAAAGACATGAGGCAGAGAATTTAGAAGGGCTAAGTTGAATTTCTTCCTTGAGCTTACCAGCCCATCCTCCTCCAAGTCACATCCTCCTCCAATGGAAGAGATAAAGTGGGACAGGAGAGAGTCAGATTGTTCCCTCCTGGTCAGTAGTGTACATATTGTTCTGTCCCTATGTAAGGTGAAGAATAAAGATTAAGTGTTGACACTAACAAGATGCATGGCTATTTTTGAGTTTCAACCCAATATGAGCCAACAACAGGCAGAAAAGTCAAACCTTTGTGAAAGACAGAATGGGCTACAGTGTCTACACACTAAGCATGCTAAATCTAGGTTGTACATTTTTCAGGCAGGGTGGAGAAGAGAACAGTACACAGAAAAAGTGTCATTGAGAAAACGTGATTGGGAAAAAGGTATATTAGAATAAAAAGCTGGGGAGATAGATACTCGAGAGCTTAGTATCTCTTTCCCATGAGGATTGGCCCTTTCAGGACCATTAGAAGGAATTTCAGGAAAGGCCTCCTGAGCTTCATTTTGCACAAAATGTCTGAATAAAGAACTCTTCATCACCCTCGAAATAACTGCTCTCTTTTTACTTAGACTCCACTGGTCTACAGAGCGTTCTCTCACTTGTTAATCTTAACTTACGACCAAATTAGATGTTATTGCTTTTGTGCACTGTCTTTAAAACAATAATACATTCCTCTCCTTCTTTAACCTTATTCCCTACACCACCATACACAGATAACTAAGTTTAACTGCTTGGGGTGTATTCTTTCTTAAATTTCTCCCTGTTCATATAATCATTAATAAACTTGAGTAAAAGGACTGTGTACCATTGCTTTAAAAAACTGCAGTAACACACTTCTTTGCATCTTGCTTATATCATTAAAAAATATAGTAACCCCACTAAGTAACCTAGTATAGACCTAATATTCTTTTTTTGGCTTTTGCCACATTCCATGGTAGAAATGTGACTACAATTTGTTTAATGCTGTATTGATGAGCATTCACTTTGTTTCCAGTAATTTTCTTCTATAAACAATTATTCTTTATCTGTCTACATTCCTTAAAAAACTGGCATTTCCATTTCTATAGATTTACAAAAGTTGGCTTGCTAAGTTCAAAGTGTAGCAGGATAAGCTGCAGACAAAACCTCTCAGACATTGGGTTGTAGAAGGAAGGGCTGTATTCAGCTGGAAGCATCGGCAAGCTACTGCCTTAAAATCTGAGCTCCCCGAGTGCACAATTTCTGTCCCTTTTAAGGGCTCACAACGCTAAAGATTTCACATGAAAGCGTCGTGATTGATTTGAGCAAGCAGGGGGTATGTGACAGGGGCTGCATGCACCGGTGGTCAGAGAGAAACAGAACAGGGCAGGGAGTTTCACAGTGTTCTTCTATACAATGTCTGGAATCTAAGAATAACATCGGTTTCTAAGTTATGAGTTGGTTTTTAACTACTGGGTTTAGGCCAGGCAGGCCCAGGCCTGGTTTTGGGCCTGGCACCGGGCTGCCTGTCTTTGGTTTTACTTCCTTGTTTTTTTCTTAAAACAGGTACTGAGTATAAAACAATATGAGAGGGTCTCTCTCTTTCCTCAAAAGAGAGATATATCTATTTTTGTTAATATTTTCCCATGTTTTGTTATATTTAAAAATGATTTATAGGTTAATTTTTTCTTAATTAGCAGGACTTCCCAAGTGAAATATCATACTTAATAAATTAGATGATTTTAATCACAATTAAATCACTTTGAGAGCTAAATTATAAACATTCTTTCAAAAATATTAGTACAGTCTAAGCTATGTTGAAAGTTGAAGTTGGGTGCATTTCACCCCGGTTTAGTTTTCTTTTTCATACTGAGATATACTTTAATACTATAAATACACATATTGATATATGTGTTTACTATAAATGCACATTGATGTGTGCATATATTATACTATAAATGCACATATTTGTATACTATAAATGCACATATTGATATGTGTATATGTTAATGACAAATAGTAATTAATACAAATATTAAGGAAACAAATTTTGACATATACAGAAGTGTATATGTCTACATACCATAAAGATATAGTCCATTTTCTTCATTCAAAAAAGTTCCTCATGTAATGAGAAGTGAGAGACTGCTAGCTGGAGGGGTCATTGAATCATGGGAAATTTTACCCTTTTAAATAAACTTGAGACTGGTTAAGGGCTAATTATAGGTCAAGAATAGAGGAATAGGCTGGGCACGGTGGATCACGCCTGTAGTCCTAGAACTTTGGGATGCTGAGGTGGGCGGATTGCCTGAATTCAGGAGTTCGAGACCAGCCTGGGCAACACGGTGAAACCTCATCTCTACTAAAATACAAAAAATTAGCTGGGCTTGGTGATGGGCACCTGTGGTCCCAGCTACTCGGGAGGCTGAGGCAGAATTGCTAGGGCCAGGTGTGGTGACTCACCCCTGTAACTCCAGCACTTTGGGAGTTGGAGGTGGGTGGATTACTTGAGGTCAGGAGTTGGAGACCAGCCTGGCCAACATGGAAAAACCCCATCTCTACTAAAAATACAAAAATTAGCCAGGCATGGTGTTGCACACCTGTAGTCCCAGCCACTCAGGAGGCTGAGGTGGGAAAATCGCCTGAGCCCAGGAGGCGTTAGTTACAGTGAGCTGAGATTGCTCCACTGCACCCCAGCCTGGGTAACAGAGTGAGACTCCTTCTCAAAATTAAATAAATAAATAAATTAATTAAATAGAGGGATAGGTTGTAAAGGTGGATGAGAGGGGAAATTTATTATGACAAATAACTGAGGAGATAGGGAGGGGCAGGATCTAGAGAGACTGGCCACAGAAAACAGAACTTGTTCTCTTTTGACTAATAGAGGGAGTAGGTAAGAATATAGGTAAGTCTTTAGCTGCAGTGGCTAGAAGTTGAGGGAGTTCTATCTAATGGCCTTATTTTCTCCTGTGAAGCAGAAGGTAAGATGCGTCCTGAGACGCATCAGACTGATGGTGGGTTAGGAAGTTAGAGAAGGGTAGCAGTTAATAATGATTACTGAAGAGAAGAAAGAGATGAACAGCATTGAGTTGCAAATGAGATTGAAGATGAAGATGCTCTGCTAACATGAGCCTTCACAGTGGTGTGATTTTCCCTGGGAACTTTCAGCAGCCAGGGTTGGAATTGGAGTAGGCAGTCTAACTCATCTTGAGTTGAGTTATCACTGTATGATTATAGCAGATTAAGATTTGCAGCAAATTCTTTGGTATGCACCCCCATCTAGATAAGGTGACTATTGCTCCTTCCTTCAAATCTGGGTACATTCTATATGTGGTTTCACCACTAAACATCAGTGAAAGTGAGGTTGTGTCAGTTTCTTGATCAGGCAGTAAATTACTAGCAGTGTCTACTTCCTGTCCTTGAAATACACCTTTTGGGGGAAGGTCAGCTGTCATGCAAGAAGTCTGCCATGCTGTGAGAAAACCCAAGCTAGCCATGTGTACATGTAACCTGAAAGAGATGTTCAAGCAGCCCATAGTTATCACAAACATCCCTTGGAGGAACAAACAGGACAAAGCTTATCAACAGAGAGTGGAAAAGAAAAGGCCTTACAAGTCTTGATGATATTTCCATTGGGGGCAAGCTGAAGAGGACTAGATGATCCCACAGACAACTGAGAATTTTATTCACTCTGGGAGGAAATTTCCAGAAGACAAAGAATTATCTATGGATATAAATGCTAAGGAGGCTTAAGTTAACAAAGACATAAGATCTAATAGTGAAGAATTCTAGCTATTTTAATTTGCCTATGGTCTTTTCAATCAAGGAAAACCTTCCTTGGGTTCAATAAATCAAATATATCTCATCATTACGGTAAAAAAAAAAAAAAATGCTCTGAGTAAACTCCAAGACATATATTCTGTAAAGCACTTAGAAATGAACACTATGATGGAGGCACACACTAAGTGTGGAGGAAGCACCAGCAGTGTTAGCCTTGGGCCTTGTTACCAGTGTGCCCAGGCAGCCAAGAGAGATGCACTTTTGGATTCTGTTGATTAGAATAGATTATCTTATCTGAAAGACCTGCCATCTGTGCTGTCACCATTGCTTGAGCTGACCAAAGAGTGGCCTTAGTCTGATCAACAACCACACCCAATTTTAATTTCTGCTTCTTAGATAATGTCTTTAAATCCTATTTGTTTAGATTGACCTAATTCACAAATGCAAAGGTGACAACATGTGTGGGAAGTAAGCATTTTTCCCTAAATACAGTAATAAGTTGAGTAAATATGTCCAGTCAACCAAAAGCAGAATTTGACAAAATTTTTAAATTTGATCTGGAAGGACATGAGGACAATCAAATCAGAAAATTAGTCCAGAAGATAGACTTTGGAAAATATATTTTGCTCTACTTGGCAGGCTATATGGATCAAGCAGTCTGTTTGCCAAACCTTCCTTCATAATATTATTGAAGTAAATTATTGTGTGATATTATTTTAAAACTGTATTTAACAGCACTCTGCTTAGGGCAGTGTGGAATACAAGAGTACAAGGAGGAAATGACATTGTTCCTGCCTTCAAGTAATTGTGTAGCTGTATTTTAGACCCCATTCTGTGAATCTATGCTGTTTCATTTGTATAATACTATCTGTTTAAAAAATTTTACCCCGAGTTCTATATGTGAATATTTAAGATGAGTTATAAACATTAAGGTTTTTGTTTACAGTCAGGTGTTATTACATATATGAGATACAGAGATAGAGACATAGGTAGATAGGTAGAGAAATAGATACTATATATTCTCTATTCTTAACAAAGATTCTACTGACTGCAAAAGAGCTTTGTGAGCTATTCATTTTAAAATAAAGTGCATACTGGATATAGTTAATTTACTAAATATAGTGGGGAAAAAAGACTTTGTAAGTCCCAAGTTAGATTTTTAAAAGTAAAATGCCAGTTATTTAACTTGTAAAAGTCC